>NC_134490.1:22565642-22650642 GCF_040206685.1 Ascaphus truei
CTCTCTCTCACTTAATCCTTCCCCTCTCTCTCTCTCTCGTCTCTCTCTCTCTCTCTCTCTCTCTCTCGTCTCTCTCACTCAATCCTTCCTCTCTCTCTCTCACACTCAATCCTTCCTCTCTCTCTCTCTCTCTCATCTCTCTCTCTCTCTCTCGCTCTCTCTCTCTCTCTCACTCAATCCTTCCTCTCTCTCTCACTCACCTCATCTCCTTCCTCTCTCTCTCTCTCTCTCTTCTCACTCACTCAATCCTTCCTCTCTCTCTCTCTCTCTCTCTCACTCTCTCTCTCTCTCTCCTCTCAATCATCAATCAATCAATCAAATCAGCTTTATTGGCATGACGAAAGAACATTTCAGTATTGCCAAAGCGTGAATAGTAAGGTGTGGGGGACAATAATTACACGAATACTAGGGGGTAGGGTATAGTGATTGCAGGGTATATGGGTAACAGTTTCGCACAGGGGTGTGGGGGTTAGTGGACATCTCTCAGCTTGTGGCAGGTGCTGATATAGTGTGCAGCCAGTTCTGCTGTTGTTTTCATCTTCTCCCAGGAGGATTGCTCTATTTTTTGGTTCTCCCTCTATATTATTAAAGTTCTGGATAACAGCAGTTAGTTTCTCTAGGTGGGCACTCCTCACTTCAGAGTATTGTGTGCAACGCAACAGGAAGTGCGTTTCATCTTCTACCTCTCCTCCTAGCTCACAATCTTTGGCACAGTCTCATCTCCCGGGGTTTCCAATTCTGTCTGTGGTCTGTCTGTTTCTATTTCTAGGCTGTGGGCACTTATTCTGTACTGGCCCAGGGTCTGTCTCTGTTTTGGGTCTTTTACCTTCAGTTAGGGTAGGGGTGCCAGAGTGGTATTCTCTCTGTAGGCTGTGATAGGTCTCCAGCTTCTTTGAGCGCTGGATATCATTTTCCCACCTTGTCACATACTGCTTCTTCATTTCGTTGGAGATTGAGTTGATTTCTTCTTTGCGGCAGGCTTGTTAATCTGTGTGGGGTTTTGTCCTTGGAGTGAGAGGACAAGTTGTTTGATGGCACAGGGTTTAGTGAGGAGGTCCTGGCTTCGCATTGCTCTCACTCAATCCTTCCTCTCTCTCTCTCATTCAATCCTTCCTCTCTCTCTCTCTCTCTCTCTCTCTCTCGTCTCTCTCTCTCTCTCTCTCTCTCACTCAATCCTTCCCCTCTCCTCTCTCTCTCTCTCTCTCTCTTCTCTCTCTCTCTCTCTCACTCAATCCTTCCCCCTCTCTCTCTCTCTCTCTCTCTCAATCCTTCCTCTCTCTCTCTCTCTCTCTCTCTCTCTCTCTATCCTTCCCCCCTCTCTCTCTCTCTCTCTCTCTCTCTCTCTCAATCCTTCCCCTCTCTCGCTCTTCTCTCGCTCTTCTGTCTCGCTCTTCGTCTCGTTCTTCTCTCGTTCTTCTCTCGCTCTTCTCTCTCTTCTCTCTCGCTCTCTCTTCTCTCTCTCTTCTCTGCTCGTTCTCTCTCTCTCTCTCTCTCTTCTCTCTCTTCTCTCTCTTCTCTCTCTTCTCTCTCTTCTCTCTCTTCTCTCACTCTTCTCTCTCTTCCTCTCTCATCTAAATGTTCTAAAGCTAAGATGGAGCTTGTATTGGCTTTAATGAAATGTCTTAAGATCTTAAGACCTGATGACCAGAATATATGTTTAAATACAAAGAAAGATAGTTCTGTTCGAACGAAATCTATGTACATTGTTCCTGTTTCAAAGTCTTAATGTGATACTACAAAAAACAATAAAAACTTTGACATAAAAAAAAGTTGTTGTAAAAAAACATTTTGTAAAGTACTCATCAATAAAAACTGGCGTCCCTAATTGATGCAATAATCCTAAAAAACGAAAGTGTCATTTTTTTTTTCAACTGTGAAACTTTTGAGCTGCGATGCAAACTACAGCATAACTCCCTCCTCATACTAAAGTGATCTAGTAGCTGTGGTATGTTTATCAGGTGATACATAGGTCACGGAAAGGTTTTTTTTGTTGTTGTTTTTATTTTAAAGACCAAAATAAGTTTTTTTTTTTACAAAAGCTTTAAACGTTTACCTTTGCCGTGGTAAACAAATGCTCTGGGGGTGGGACTTACAATCTTTAGCTCATGTCTTTTGGTGATAAGCCTGTTTGTCAGTGCTCAAATGTGCTTGTTTTTCTCGTTTGGTCTTTGCTTGTAAAGTAGTTAGTTGAAACATGAAAACAAGTCTATAATAAACATGAATTCTGCAGACTCAATGAACAGGATAACATTCATTTTCATCACAAATAATATATATTTTATATTTTGCATATTTTATACAAATGAGTGGGGGGAAAAATCATTGTGCGATAGAATTTTTCCAAGGCAATTACATTAATTCACTTAGTTTCCTTGCAAGTTGTTTACATTTTGGTCGGCCCTGCTATGTTTAGCTGTCACTGTTTGTATTTTTCCTCAAATTTTTCTTGCCTGTCCTGAAAAAAAGACCCGACAGGAGAAAGAGAATGGACACTAACTACAGAATGCCCCGCTCATCACCCTGCAACGCCTCGCTCAAGGAAGGAAATTCAAGCCCTTCCTAAGTTTCTTCTTGTTCTAGCAAATAAAAATACCACTTGTGAGAATATTCGCATGTCTCAGACAGGTCTGAAACCTGCCTTTCCCCATTAGCGCTTAGCAAACAGTGCTTCCCCTGCAGCTAGGGTTGCCAGGTGGCTTCTCCAAAAATACTGGTCACAATGGGGAACGATGCGATGCGCTCGAGGCACTCACACACACACCCCTCTCATCTCTCTCTGCTCCATGCTGTATCCTCCTCTCCCTGGCCCAACCCCCCAGGCTCCTGACATCTCTTCCTAATTGGCTGCTGCTGGGGAATGCAGCCAATCAGGATGGAGGAAGCTGCACAGCTCCTAGCACCAGCCCTGCTCTCTCCCTGCTCAGGAAATTTCGCGGCCCCCCCAAGCCGGTCAGGTTATTATGTCCAGAGAGGTAATACCAGTATACACATACATGTCCAGTATTACCTCTATTTTTTTTTTACTGGACAGAGTGTCCAAATACAGGACAGTCCGGTTCAATACTGGACACCTGGCAACCCTACCTGCAGCCAGGGATTCTGGGTAATGACATGCAAATGAGCATTCACTGTGTCACTCTTTACTTAGTGTTCCCTTTTTAAAAAAAATTGTTTTACAAACTCTCCCTAAACAGGTATTTAACAATAATTCAAAAAGCATCTGTGAACCAATGGCAGCAAAATGGTTATAGTGGTACTGTATGTGACCATTTACAAGTCATCGCCATGGGTTATTTTGTCCCCCAGGAGGGACTGCACCATTAAGCACTAAAGAATATGCACCAAATCTTCATTGCTGCAGAATATACTGGCAGGCTGAACGAGTACATATAAATCTTCCACTTACAGTTGTAACAGGTTGTTCTAACTGCAAACCACAGCTTTTCCGGAACAACTATATTTGAAGAACCTGAGAGAATTAAGTGCATAAAACCAGATCAGGTTCGTCACGTCTCATGTGTTTGGGACGTACACACACACATACACACACACACACACACACACACACACACACACACACACACACACACACACACACACACACACACACACACACACACACACACACACACACACACACACACACACTTATACATTGTATTTTGCAGGCTTAGATAGTCCCTACCCTGAAAAGCTTACAATCTAATGTAGATGCCAGAGGCACAGAAAGGTCATGTGACCTGCTGAGGGATTTAACCCCTTCAAAGGCAGTGTTGTTAACATAGAGCTACACCTTCTGTGAGGATTCACTCAATCACATACACGTTGTTAAAAAAAAAATACAAACTGCTTTTCTCTTTCATTTCGCTGAAGTGCCTAATTTGTCTGGGGGGGAGGGGGTTCTGTTTTGAACCCGCCGCGTTCTTTCTCCACATATGTGAAGGCTCCGTAGTAGACCACAGCAAAGCATTGTGCAGTGTACAGTATGCTTGACGTGGATAATTGTGCTTTTCTCGGTTACACACAGACAGTCCTCTTCTGTTCCTGTCATCCGTGATGTCGCGATCACGTGATCTGGTGCCGCGGCCCATCCAACAATCAAAGGGTTAATATACTTGTGTTTGAAGGACTTGGTTACAAAAGGACACCAACCACCAGGGTTGGACCCATTAAACATATCCTTGTCATTAGATCTCTGTGGGACTACAGCCATTCTCAAAAAGTCATAGGAGGAAGTTTGATACTAAAACCCTAATGTCTTCCAAATTATTTCATTAGTCATTGGAATACCAACGCAGCCCTACTCTTTGTACTATACCAGGAGTGGCCAGCTCCAGTCCTCAAGCGCCAACAGCATGTCAGGTTTTAAGGATATCCCTGCTTCAGCAAAGGTGGCTCAATCACTAGCTCAGTCAATGACTGAGCCACCTGTGCTGAAGCAGAGATATCCTTAAAACCTGACCTGTTGTTGGCTCTTGAGGACTGCAGTTGGCCTGGCCACACCTTTACTATACAGATTAACTCCAGGGGCTGGATTCTGCTCTATAGATGTGTTTTCATGTTTGGGAAGAGATCAGGAGGGACTACGTTATCTTGTTATCAGCTCAATCTACTCGGCTAATCTGTTACACAATCAGATCACAGATTTAGCAGTTTGTGGGTGATAGTCAAGTGTAATCTCCTGTACTTGTAGTGGCCATGTAATCAGTGTATGTATATATAGTCTCTGGAGATTATATAAATATATATTATATATTACATATATATTATATATATATATATATATAATCTCCAGAGAGGGTTGAAATGTTGACCTGTGTGATATTTCTTAACAAGACCTGGAGTGCCTGCTCTTCTTCTTTTTCATATATTCTATATATAGATAAAGAGCGGTAAAAGAAAAAGAAAGAAAGAAAAACCAGGCACCAAATGGTACAGTAAATGCGTCTTTACTAGCTAAACGTTTTGGCTTCCCAATTTAGCCATTTACATTTGGAAGACGAAACGCTGAGATAGAAAAGACACATTTATTGTACCATTTGGTTTATAAATTCCCATGCCCGTGCTTGTGCGAACGCGCGTGCACGTGACACATGCTTTTTGTGTGTGTATGCTGTGAGCGAGTGAGATACTGTGTGTACAGTGTGTACGGTGTGTACAGTGTGTGTGTGTATATGTATGTGTGTGTTATAAATACGTTTGAAATAAATAAATTAATACTTTAATAAATTATTTATTAACATTGTACATGCGTACATACACACACATACACACATATACACACACATACACACACATACACACACATACACACACATTTCAGCGGCGGTAGCAGCGCGAAATCTTTCTTTTCCTCAACTTCCCCCGTCGGCTGGTTACACGCTCACTGCCGTGCGTACGCGCGGCACCATTATAGAAAGGCTGACTAACCTCATCCAACTATAACTGCCGTGCGCGCGCACGGCGCAGCAAGCGCACGCACTATAGAACAGCCCTCAGACCGCAAACTCCCTCATCCTCTCACCCCCATCATCCTCCTCTCATGCCACCACCACTACCATCATCATCATCTCCTCACCCCAATCATCATCATCTCATTTAATCCCCCGTCATCTCCCCCAGCACCCTGTCCTCCCCCCAGCACCCTTTCCTCTCCCAGCACCCTTTCCTCTCCCAGCACCCTTGTCCTCCCCCCAGCACCCTTGTCCTTCCCCCAGCACCCTTGTCCTTCCCCCAGCACCCTTGTCCTGCCCCCAGCACCCTTGTCCTGCCCCCAGCACCCTTGTCCTGCCCCTAGCACCCTTGTCCTGCCCCTAGCACCCTTGCCCTGCCCCTAGCACCCTTGATCTCCCCCAGCACCCTTGATCTCCCCCACACCCTTGTCCTCCCCCCAGCCCCTTTCAGAAGTCCCCCTCATCATCAGTCCCCCTCCCATACACACACACACATATATATATATAGGCACAAGATTTCTGGAATGCTCAAAAGAACAGGTCTTTGTGAGTCAGGCCCAGCGGTTAAATTGATGTGATAAGTCAAAAGGCATATATCAAATTGGCAGCCACATTAAAAGCCCCATCAACAAGTATCTTCTCATTGATATTTCTTTCAAATAATAACTTTATTTTACAATGATGTTGATCAAGACAACAAAAAAATGCGGACATGGTGGTCAATCGTACTACACAAATAACAGCTTTGCTTTGCAATGTGTTGCAAGTCCCCTTCGGCAGCAGAAGGGTTAAGTTGTTTTTCATTGACAAACTTTAGGGAGGAGGAGACCTGGCTGTTTTCCTGCCTTAAAATACACTGCAGCGCCTGATATTGTATCGCGGACTTGGCAATGAAAGTAGAAGGCGTTTGCCAAAAAATGCCCTAGAAGAAAGACCTCAGTGTCTTTGGTTCTGCTCCGCTGGCTCAACTTTAGGATTCCGAGGCGAACGCCTGCCAGCCTACCCTGCAAAACAATTCTGCTATTTGATTGGACGGCGTCCAAGCGTCCGCCCGAGATATAGAGGGATAGAATTGGCTCATTGCAGATCGTAAGTCTGTGTCTGTCATAGCAGGGGTCAAAGTTTTAAAGCGGCATCGCTTGTTTTTCTGATTGAAAAGCATTGAGCGCACCAGTCCCTTTCTGTTCATTTTAATGTTATTAACTATGCTTTTTGGGGGAATGCACTCACAGTAAATGAGTTATGGGTTCCTTTATTTAAAAGTTTGAAAGAAACCCTATATAGTGCTAATGACAATAATTTATAATATTTTTTTATTAAAGCTACAGTTCAAGCAATATTCTACATGCGTTTTTTTTTAATAAATCAGTTCTGCACTATGAGAAAATACTTGTAGCATTTAAAAAAAATAAAAATGTTAAGACATTTTTAATGTATTCAAATGTAACAAGCATTTTTGTTCCTATTGCAACCATTTACAAAGTCACATCCCCTTCCCCTTCCCCTTCTGAAACAGCATCACCTTTTTGAGCCCTGTCCTCTCTAACAGTGAACCAATTGAATCTAGTGCCTGTCTGGTCACATGATATCCTCACACTTTGGCCGTCTGTGCAGCAGAAGAGGACCCAAGGTGCATTTAGTGAACCCCGTAGCCGAATCTTCACCCGATCGGTCACATGAGAACGGATCGATCGGCAACTTAGCTAATCACTTGTCAGCTTGAACGACAGCTTTAAATAGGGACGACAGTATATGCAACTTTGCACATGTAATTTTGAAGGAATAATGAGTCCCTGTACCAAAGAGCTTACAATCTAACTTTGGTGCCTGAGGCACTGGGAGATATGATTTACCCACAACGAGTGCTGATATTTGGATTCCAACCGGCTTACAAAGATAGTTTTCTTAACACTGAAATACCCTTTATTAGTGATGGTGTTTAAATATTGATTGGGATGTGATCAATGCTTTTTTCTTATTTAAAGGTAAATGATTTATTGTAGTTTAGATATAAAATAAGTAACTTTTCTTTGCATGGGGTTCCAGCACATGTTGTGTCCCAGGCTGTGTGTTGAGTAGCGCTCTAAGTTATTATCATTTTTTTTTGTTTTCCAGCACATTTTACCTACACAAACATAACTGATTATTATTATTAGTATTATATATTTGTTTACATTTTTCGAACAAGGGTTTTGACCTGAATTTATCCTGCCTCTGGGAGGTCCCATATTTTGGTCCCATTCTACCAGGAGGATATTATGGCATGCAGTGAGATCACTGACAGCAAGCCAATAAAATAACAATGTCTCCAGGCTACACAACATTCTCATTATTATTAAGCTGCTGAGCCACATGCTCTATTTCATCATTGGGCTCTGGTCCAGTCCTTGTGCTCTAACTCGCACCCCAGTGCGTAATAATAGTGTCCAATGGATAATGGATACTCAGAAACTAGAACTGGACTCCAGTTTAGGGTTGCCAGGTAGCTTCTCCAAAAATACTGGTCACGATGGTGAAAGGTGCGACATGCTCAACACACACACACACCTCTCACACTCGATGCGGTTTCCTCCTCTCCTTGGCCCCACCCCCAGGCACCTGACACCTCCCCCTGCTTGGCTGCACTACCCAGTAGCTGCCAATCATGATGGAGGAAGCTGCCCAGCCCCCTAGCAACAGCCCCCCACACCGTCAGGTCACTATGTCCAGAGAGGTAATACCAGAGACATACATGTCCAGTATTAACTCTTATTTTTTACTGGACAGAGTATCCAAATACAGGACCGTCCGGTTCAATACTGGACACCTGGCAACCCTACGCTCCAATCTCATAATGACCTGGTGCTAAATTGGCAATACTGCAGAAATAAGACTAGGGGGTCATGCTCCAGGAGACCTCTGACATAAGGTATGATATAACTCTAATAACAAAAAAATGAGAAAAGAAAATATAGGACCCTTTCAGTGTGAGATGGGCAGGCAGATTTTTGGAGATAAGGAAAAAGCTGAGGTATTAAACAAATTCTTTGCCTCCTGTGTTTACCAGGGAAGAATCAAGTTCAATAGTAGTGCCGCAGGAGGAAGCCACAACCTCCATATTAATGAACAATTGGTTAACTGAGGAAGAAGTTCATAAGCGACTTGAAAAAATTAAAGTAAATAAGGCACCTGGCCCCGATGGCATACATCCAAGAGTTCTGAAGGAGTTAAGCTCAGTAATAGCAAAACCATTATATTTAATATTCAAGGACTCAATTTCCACAGGCTCAGTACCACAAGATTGGCGTAAAGCAGATGTGGTGCCTATATTTAAAAAGGGAGCTAGATCACATCCGGGAAATTACAGACCTGTAAGCCTGACTTCAATAGTAGGGAAACTACTTGAAGGTTTAATACGGGATAATATTTAGGAATACCTAATGGAAAACAAAATTATTAGTAATAGTCAGCATGGATTTATGAAGGATAGATCTTGCCAAACTAACCTTATTTGTTTCTTTGAGGAGGTAAGTAGGAATTTAGACCAGGGTAATGCAGTTGATTTTGCAAAGGCTTTTGATACGGTTTCACACAAGAGGTTGGTGTACAAAATAAAGAAAGTTGGACTCAGTAATAATATATGCACCAGGATTGAAAACTGGTTAAAGGACAGACAACAGAGGGTTGTCATAAATGGAACTTTTTCAGGTTGGGCTAAAGTCGTGAGTGGAGTACCTCAGGGATCGGTACTCGGACCCCTGCTTTTTAACTTGTTTATTAATGACCTTGAGGTTGGGATCGAGAGCAAAGTCTCCATCTTTGCTGATGATACTAAATTGTGTAAGGTAATAGAATCAGAGCAGGATGTAATTTCTCTTCAGAAGGACTTGGAGAGACTGGAAACGTGGGCAGGTAAATTACAGATTGGGTTTAATACAGATAAATGTAAGGTTATGCATTTGGGATGCAAGAATAAAAAGGCGACTTACAAATTAAATGGAGATATATTGGGGGAATCCTTGATGGAGAAGGATTTAGGAGTGCTTGTAGACAGCAGGCTTAGCAACAGTGCCCAATGTCATGCAGTAGCTGCAAAGGCAAACACGATCTTATCTTGCATCAAACGGGCAATGGATGGAAGGGAAGTATATATAATTATGCCCCTTTACAAAGCATTAGTAAGACCACACCTTGAATATGGAGTACAATTTTGGGCACCAATCCTAAGAAAAGACATTATGGAACTAGAGAGAGTGCAGAGAAGAGCCACAAAATTAATAAAGGGGATGGACATTCTAACTTATGAGGAGAGGCTAGTTAAATTAGATTTATTTACATTAGAAAAGAGGCGTCTAAGAGGGGATATGATAACTATATACAAATATATTCAGGGACAGTACAAGGAGCTTTCAAAAGAACTATTCATCCCAAGGGTAGTACAAAGGACTCGGGCCATCCCTTAAGGTTGGAGAAAAGGAAATTTCACCAGCAACAAAGGAAAGGGTTCTTTACCGTAAGGGCAGTTAAAATGTGGAATTCATTACCCATGGAGACTGTGATGGCAGATACAATAGACATGTTCAAAAAAAGGTTGCACATCTTTTTAGATGGGAAAGGTATACAGGGATATACCAAATAAGTATACATGGGAAGGATGTTGATCCAGGGATTAATCCGATTGCCAATTATTGGAGTCAGGAAGGAATTAATTTTTCCCCTTAATGGGGTTTTTTGTTTGCCTTCCTCTGGATCAATAAGTAAGTATAGATATAGGATAAAGTATCTGTTGTCTATATTTAGCATAGGTTGAACTTGATGGACCTATGTCTTTTTTCAACCTCGTCTACTATGTAACTATGTAACTACATTGTTATTGGGAGATTGCGGTTTTAAGATGCAATCCTACATAGCCATAAATCCAACATCAATGTTATTTACACATTTACCACTAGCTTCCTTGTTCTTAAATAACATTTCTCTGGACCACAGTCAAATTAAGAATTCATCCCTGTTTTTAAGTAATATCATTTTTTCAGGAGCAATGTTAGATTAAGGTTATACTTGGTCCAGGGCGAGGCATTAGTTTGAGGCCTTGATTACAACTAACGCATACCAAGGAGGCACACAGAGAAAGACACAAAGAGAGGAACATACAACGAAAGACACACACATTCAGAGTGACACAAAGGAGTGACATGCTCCAGCAAAATAATGTATTTTGGGGGCCCCACACGGGGCTGACTGCACCACGAGGAACTTTCGGTCATTGAGCTACTCTCTGCATGATACTTTCAATGCTCCTTGCGATTGCCGGACTCTAAGTTTGCATCCGTGGGTCTTTAATCCTATAGAAGCCCTACTTTGCCAGTTGGTCCCCTTGTCTTTAATCCTATAGAAGCCCTACTTTGCCAGTTGGTCCCCTTGTCACACATACAGCGTATACAGAGTTGTCAATGATCGGTTAGATTGTGTCTATTGGTTTGTAGCCTTACTGCATTTATCTTAGACTTTGAGTATAAGTTTGTCACTGTGTACCTCAGGGATTTAGTCACAGGGTTAAGGGAAGTACCAGGGGACTACTATCCCCTTGGGAACGGGCCTGAAGGTGTTTTCATACACCGAAACGTTGCCCCCCCTGACCTGGACTTTTTACCACCCCCCCCCCCGTGTTTCCTATCCCTCCTTTCCCACCCCCCCTTTTCTCTCCCATTCCCTGTCCTTTTCCCTGTTTAAGTACATAGTGTTTTTTATGGTCTATTTTGACCATTGTGTGCATCTTATGTGTATCATTAAATTTTGCTTTTGGCTTATCCATTCACTTTTTGCTTTCATTTTGAGTGCTGGGAACATTTGAGTACTATTTATAATATTTGGGAGGAAATAGGGTCCTCCCTGTTCCCGTTTGCACCTCCTGTTCTCCCTGTATACATACCATGTGTGCTGTCTAAACATTTCTTTCCAATAGAATACATAGGGTTGCCAGGTGGCTTTTCCATAAATACTGGACAAAATGGTGAAAGGTGCGATGCTCATGCTGTTTCCTCCTCTCCTTGGCTCCAGGCTCCTGACACTTCATCCTGATTGGCTGCTGATGGGTAATGCAGCCAATCAGGATGGAGGAAGCTGCCCAGTCCCCCTAGCAACAGCTCTGCTCTCTCCCTGCTCGGGGAAATCCAACGGACCCCCAAGCGTGTCAGGTCACTATGTCACGAGAAGAAATACCGGACACTTACATGTCCAGTATTACCTCTATTTTGTTAATGGACAGAGTGTCCAAATACAGGACAGTCCGGTTCAATACTGGACACCTGACAACACTAAGAATACAAGGGGAACACGAGTGGTAAAATAAGGAAGTATTTAGCAATTCTGCTGTTCTCTTGCTCTGCACACCCACATATGAACCAGTTACACTGCTTGTACACAGCTTGGACATTTACTATCTTGAAGTGAGACAGCTCTGCTCTAGCAGACAATTAGTCATCATGCTGATGTGAGTACAGGCGAATCGAGTCTGTCTACACAGATGACAACTGATGAGCAATGAGATGTGATAGTAAGATGACGTAAGGGAGCTATGAAGGTTTGTAATTACTTCTGTTTACATGGACAGGTTAGACCTATGCCATTTGGCAGTTCTCATTTCATACAGAAGGTATACAACCAAGGTTGGTTTGGTTAAGTTTGGATAAAAGCCACAATATATTTACCATAGCTACAATACTTTGCCTAAGAAGAGGCCTCTGCTGGAGTTGATCTTAAATGTACATACAATTTATATTCATGGAGATACTCTGGAGAACATGGAGCATTTGTTCATACAGTATCTCACAAGACATCTTTCACAGAAGACTGACATTGACCAGGAAATTCTAAACTGCCTCAAATGTGCAAGTGCGGCCTTTGGTCACATGAGGAAACGGTGATATGATATCAGATCCAAAACCAAGCAGTCGTGATTCTCACCCTACTGTACAGAGCTGAGATATGGACAAGGTACAGGAGAGACCCCAATACACTGTAACAGTACCATGAACACTTCCTGCAGACGCACCTGTAATGATCTTTGTGGGTTTCTAACGCAATAAAGCATTTGAATGAGAGAGACAAACTTTTTAATAAGTCCAAATCAAAATTCATAGACAATAGGGGGTCATTAAAAATAGAAGTGACAAAACAACACACATGGTATAGCATTGCCATACAATAAATTGAGAATCTAAATCTATACTGAGAATCTATTATTCATTTTAGATTCTCCATTCATTGAATGACAATACTACACCGCAACCATGTATCTTGTTCTTTCACTTCTTTGTTGTATGTCCTCTGATTTACTATGTATCTAAGTGAATATTGATTTGGACTTTTGAGAAGAGGATTGTATATGGGAAATCTATCACTAGGGCTTCAAGATAAGGTCAGTCATTAGGTATTCTATATCAATATTTTTTGAACATTCGTTAAATCAATTTTCTGTCAAATACTGTATTAGTTATTGTTGCACTCTTTATTATTAGTAGTAGTATATCATTCTATTTATTATCACAAGAATTTCTTTTAACCTCTACACAGTCTTATATTGAGATTTCTTCTCTATCATTCACTATTTTTGAATAACAAGCAACAGCCATCTCGTGGAGCATCGTTCCTTCCTAGTTGCTTCACATGACAACTCCCTCACTTCAGTGCTTAGGATCTTCCCTAACTTCCCTTATAATTATTATTGCTCAATATGAGGGACCATCTATAAATTAGACTCTCTTATACAATGCGCATATCTCCACTGCACCAATATTAACGTACTATTCCAAGCAAACACCCCAAGTATCAAGTTGATAATCATTCAACATCAACTGCGCTGGACCGGTAATGTTACCCGTGTGTCCGATTCCAACACAGTCATGGCTTACGCTCAAGATTCAAGGATGTCCTCGAAGCCAACATGTAGACATACAACATTGACAGCAATTCATGGGAGACTATTGCCCTGGACCGCCCCAGATGGATGAAGAGTCTACAACAAGGATCTCCGCACTTTGAAACCCTTTGTCGACAACAAGAGGCAGAAAACGTCGCGGTTCAAGTCTACAATACAGGACCACCCATTCTGCTGCAACAAAATCTGTTTCATTGTGTGCCTGTGAACACTTACTGTCTCATTCATGTCTACAAAACCTGTTCTAGCCGCATAAACATCATACAGCATTTGAACTTCAGATATTTAAAGCACTGACATATATATGCAAATGATGTGTAATGTGACTTAATTTCCTTCCTTTAGCAGGCAGAAAACCTGACACTAAGGTCATAGCGGTTAAAAAAAACGTTTTCTCACACTATCATTTTGTTTCATTTGTACATTTTTATTTCACAGATGGACAGTTTCATGTGTACAGGTCCAAATATGTAATTATAATTTACCAAGTGTGTATCGGTGTCAAGAATGTCAGAACATTTCAGTTGATCCAATGTTGCTATTAATAGTTTGACATTTTTAATACACTAGCATACATACTATATATATATATACAGTTAGGTCCGGAAGTAATTGTACACTGATACAAGTTTTGTTATTTCGGCTGTTTACCAAAATAAATTCAAGTTACAGTTAAATAATGAATATGGGCGTAAAGTGCAGTGTATCAGCTTTAATTTGAGGGTATTCACATCCAAATTGGAGGAAGGCTATAGGAATTACATCTCTTTAATATGTAGCCCCCTCTTTTTCAAGGGACCAAAAGTAATTGGACAATTGACTCAAAAGCTGTTTCATGGACAAGTGTGGGCTATTCCTTCGTTTTTACATCATCAATTAAGCAGGTAAAAGGTCTGGAGTTGATTCCAGGTGTGGCATTCGCATTTGGAAGCTGTTGCTGTGAACCCACAACATGCGGTCAAAGGAGCTCTCTATGCAAGTGAAACAGGGCATTCTTAGGCTGCAAAAAAAAAGAAAATCCATCAGAGAGATAGCAGAAACATTAGGAGTGGCCAAATCAACAGTTTGGTACATTCTGAGAAAAAAAGAACGCACTGGTGAGCTCTGCAGCACAAAAAGGCCTGGACGTCCACGGAAGACAACAGTGGTGGATGATTGTAGGATCCTTTCCATGGTAAAGAAAAACCCCTTCACAACATCCAGCCAAGTGAAGAACACTCTCCAGGAGGTAGGCATATCATTATCCAAGTCTACCATAAAGAGAAGACTTCACGAGAGGAAATACAGACGGTTCACCATTCATTCGGAAACCATTCATAAGCCTCAAGAATAGAAAGGCCAGATTAGACTTTGCCAAACAATATCTAAAAAAGCCAGCCCAGTTCTGGAACAGCATTCTTTGGACAGATGAAACTAAGATCAACCTGTACCAAAATGATGGGAAGAAAAAAGTATGGAGAAGGCTTGGAACAGCTCATGATCCAAAGCATACCACATCATCTGTAAAACACGGTGGAGGCAGTGTGATGGCATGGGCATGCATGGCTTACAATGGCACTGGGTCACTAGTGTTTATTGATGATGTGACAGAAGACAGAAGCAGCCGGATGAATTCTGTAGTATATAGGGATATATTGTCTGCTCAGATTCAGCCAAATTCAGCGAAGTTGATTGGACGGAGCTTAACTTTGGACAATGACCCAAAACATACTGCGAAAGCAACCCAGGAGTTTTTTAAGGCAAAGACGTGGAATATTCTGCAATGGCCGAGTCAATCACTTGATCTCAACCCCATCGAGCATGCATTTCACTTGCTGAAGACAAAACTTAAGGCAGAAAGACCCACGAACAAAAAACAACTGAAAGCATCACAAAGGAGGAAACCCAGCGTTTGGTGATGTCCATGCGTTCCAGACTTCAAGCATTCATTGCCTGCACAGGATTCTCGACAAAGTATTAAAAATGAACATTTTATTTATGATTATGTTAATTTGTCCAATTACACTTGAGCCCCTGGAATAAGGGGACTGTGTATGAAAATGGTTGCAATTTCTAAATGTTTCATACGATATTTTTGTTCAACCCCTTGAATTAAAGCTGAAAGTCTGCACTTCTATTGCATCTCGGTTGTTTCATTTCAAATCCATTGTGGTGGCGTACAGAGCCAAAATTATGTAAATTGTGTCAGTGTCCAATTATTTCCGGACCTAACTGTGTATGTATACTGTATATATATATATATATATATATAGTGACATAGTCCAAAGATGTTAGGCAGCTTTCTGCCCCATTTTAGAGCAGAAAGTGCAGGAATAGTTACAAATGATCCGTTCCACAGCTTCCCATTAACTCAGGCAGCTGGATGGAAAATCCAGACCACAGATTACCATGGCTCTAGTTCTCCCTCACCTGCTCTTCTAATCACATGCACAGGTATTTAGAGCAGAGAGGTTTTGCATTTCTCTCTCTCCTTGGAGCCTGGAGGCTGGGGGTATCGCTGCTCCCCTGCATCCAGTATCGGGGTTGACGGCCCCTCCACGTATCACAGTACCAGAGGATTTGCCTGGACACGGGACCGAGTTCCCACCACGAACAGATAAGACCAAACAAATGTTTACTGCTGTTGCTAAAAGACTGTGCTGTATCTAAGTGACCCTAAATGAGAGAGCATTGTTTTAAGCTGGGGAACCAGGTTAGTTGGCCAGCAGCTGTTAGAGAGACTGATTCTATGTGTAGTTAGATCCCTGAAAGGGATAGGATTTTGTTTATATAATTTGGTTTCTTTTTACTTGAAATAACAGTGTGGGAAATAAAGTCAAAGGATGCAATAGACTGGAAGTCAAAAAAAAAAAAAAAAAAAAAGTTTGGGGGAACTGACCGATTTATTTTTTTTATTACACGTGTGGACTATGTCACGGACACTTAACTTTGCAAATAAGCATTTTTGTCAATATTACAATGTTATATTGGTTCTCTGTGTTGAAAATGTAGCTAAACTACAAATTAATATACAGGGTTGATGGCCCTTAAGATTACAAGGCTGTAGTATAAGAAAAAAAAAAAAAAAATATTGGTTGCTTACAATATGAAAAAAAAAAAAAAAAAAAATGCCCTTTTCGGTTGGTAAATTTATAATGAGGTTCATATTCTAGAGTAGAAAAACCCAGGGAGGTAATAGAAATTGTCTGGTTTTGTGAATATATTTAGCAGATCCTGGGTTGCAAGAATGTGTGCTAGACATTTATTTTTCAAAATAGTTCCCTAATAGAGAGCAACAAAAAAAATAAAAAAATTTATGTTTGCCAAGTATAGTCTCTTATGACGAAACCTATTGTCCATAATTGCCGTGGAAAAAGTTCATACTCGTGTCATGTGAATACTTAATGTTGTACTGAGGAGTTAGCTCAAGTATTTCAGGTAGGACGCTCACCCCAGTGAGGTCCATGGCCGCTCACCCCAGTAGGTGTGAGCTGGGGAGGGGGATATGTGACATAGTCCAAAGATGTTAGGCAGCTTTCTGCCCCATTTTAGAGCAGAAAGTGCAGGAATAGTTACAAATGATCCGTTCCACAGCTTCCCATTAACTCAGGCAGCTGGATGGAAAATCCAGACCACAGATTACCATGGCTCTAGTTCTCCCTCACCTGCTCTTCTAATCACATGCACAGGTATTTAGAGCAGAGAGGTTTTGCATTTCTCTCTCTCTCTCCTTGGAGCCTGGAGGCTGGGGGTATCGCTGCTCCCCTGCATCCAGTATCGGGGTTGACGGCCCCTCCACGTATCACAGTACCAGAGGATTTGCCTGGACACGGGACCGAGTTCCCACCACGAACAGATAAGACCAAACAAATGTTTACTGCTGTTGCTAAAAGACTGTGCTGTATCTAAGTGACCCTAAATGAGAGAGCATTGTTTTAAGCTGGGGAACCAGGTTAGTTGGCCAGCAGCTGTTAGAGAGACTGATTCTATGTGTAGTTAGATCCCTGAAAGGGATAGGATTTTGTTTATATAATTTGGTTTCTTTTTACTTGAAATAACAGTGTGGGAAATACTGTAACAATGAAATGAGTGAACTGCTGAATGAAAGTATCTGAGTACCTCTAACCTACACATGTTAAAGCTGCAGTACCTTACTTGGATGAAAATAAAGCAGGCAGAAGCCTGAGTTGAGCAGCTTAATACTTTGCATGATCCTGTTTTTGTATTAAATAACCCTAGAAGACTGTGTCGGGAAGAACCCAGACAGACGTCCCCTATGAAGATACTGATGGACCCCTAATACCCAAGGCAAGGGGGAAAAAAGCCTATAAGCACAAAATATGTAGAACAAGGGGTTAACAATAACCCCTTGAACCTACAAGGCTGGCCTCACCCCTAGTAAATATAAAACCACACAGCAAGCATAGATAACACATGCACCAAATTGCCTAATACATGCTGATGTAAAATACATATATTATATACATACACCGTAAATGCAGTTGGTATAATCAAGGCAAACCAGGCACAGTACCAAAAAGAGACTGTTAGTATGGGATCAACAATGGTTAACAGTTCACATCAGTTACCATAGTCCATGAGACCATCCATGCCACACTGTGATAGTAAAATGTCCAAAGGGTAAAGATCTTCCAATTGAGGGGTCCATCCGCAGGGGAGTCAGGGAAAAACAAACGCCCCTATATATATAGATGTAGCCAGGTCCCCTCTGCGTTCCTGCTGCCCCGCGACCCCCCCTCGTTTCCTCCGCTGCCGGGGATCACTCGGTGGACCCGCCGGCACTTCTGGAGGGGGGGGACCAGTGCAGGGAGCGTTTGGGTGTCCCGGCGGTTCTTGGCGACTCCCGAGCAGGGCGCCGCCATCTTGCGGTATGTCGTGCATGCGCAGTCAGCCCGGCGACCCGGCAGTGTTGCGAATGCGCAAGAAGGTCGCGCGAACCCTAGCCTACCAGGGAAGGCTCTTAAACGGGACTACAAGTCCCATGAGCCTCGTGAGCGGCCCCATGACGCCAGGGAGCCAATAGGGCTGCAGGAGCTACCTGCTTTGATGGAATTAGATACATTTTCACGCGCTGAGGAGCCCACGCCAGTCTGGACCAGGAGAGCTAGGGGAAGGAGGTGAGTGCAGGGGTCTGTGACCCACTGCATTAGGCCAGTAACCCCCTAGGCCCCAGATAGGTATTGAACTCCCCAGCTTGTGGTGCTATAGGGACAGGCCCTAGGTTAGGGACCCTGTCACAGTAGTACCAGTGGTAGATAGGGACACAGCGGACGCTGCGCTCCCTGAGAAGAGACTTGGGCTCAAGTCTGTGCTAAAGAGACAGAGACTATCTCCAGGGTGGGATCGCCCCTGGGGACCCTCGTGCGAGGAAGCATTGGATGACAGACAGGATCACCAAGCGGCAGATCCTTTTTGAAGTTGATTGCTGGCCCGAGTGCAGGAGCGCTCGGCAGGTACCTTCCTAAGTGCACCAACGTATCATATATATATTATCATTACACATAGTGGCAGCGCTGACCACGGAACAAAGGGGGTTAGGCTGTGGACACGGTGTGGGGATACACGGTGGTGGGTAGGTACGCTCCTAGTGGAGTGAAAGACACTTTGGACTGCTTTATAGACTGTGGAGTTGCCCCCTAGGGGGAGTATTATTAAAGTGTGTTGTTATTCCTGCATATCATATAAACTGGTTATATACATCTCCGTGTATGTACTTATTATATATGTGGGTCCTGTGTAGGCAACCTTCTACATTCTTAGAACCCTACACAGGTGGAGGCGCTGTGAACCAGTTTGAGCTGAAGGACTCACCCCAGGTTCCCCACAAGCGGAGGCTCATGCCTCTTGTGAACCTACAGGTATATGCACCACACCTGGTAACACATAGGTTTCCACCCACACACACTATATCTGTGATTGGGATAGAGGGAATATCCGTTACATATATAAAACACAGTTTCATAGCCTACTCACTGGTATTAACTGGTTAACTGATTTTAAGTTTCAAAAGGGATTTAGAAGGTATACTCAGATTGTAGCTGGCATAGCTCTCAGTACACATATTGCTAATACATATTTTTTCCCCTTATATACAGAACTGGACATTTTCACTCATTCTCTGTGAGTCTCGCGAATTTGTAGTCGGTATCGCTGATTTTTAGCATCTCAGACTTCAATGGAGTTTGATTTAAAAAAAATCAATACTTTTCTATTAAAAATCACACTTTGAGGCCCAGAAACCCCCAACTCTCATTGATTTTGGCCCCTGCAGGTTCACATCTCTGTATATAGTGCTGATAATCTATGTGGTGGTGTCAGAGCAGGTGCCAGGGAGCTTTCTGGCACCCCTGAAACTAGGGAGCCCATAAACTACACAGCGTGGGATGTCAACCTCCAAGGATTCAAAATCAGTGAGATTTGAGGGATCTAGACCAACACATGGTATTTTAATAGAAATTGGTATTGATTTTTAACAGTGAGACTACGAGACTGCTCACAGAAAAGCAATGTGTATCTGGCAGCAAAGGGGTTAAAGCTGTCTTTGTATACTAAGAGAACTTAATGGAGGATCTCTGCCGAAAGCAGCACTGCCCTACCTGACAATTAACGCTAGGCCTAAAGTGTGATCCGGGCCGTTGACAGCTTTCCTGGGGTGAAAGACTAGAGTTTCCAACCCCCGCCCTCGTGCTGGCGAGGTTATGAGTCCCCCTTTCTCTTACACACCTCCTTGCTCTCTTACCAACTCTACATCCCTCCTTATCACACTGCTCCGTCCCTGCATGTATTCCTGTCCCCCGTCTCTCACTCTCCCCATCTTACACTCCTCCCTCTCTCATACTCTTCCTCTCTCCCCCCAGTCCCTCCTCTCTCCCCCCTTTCCTCTCTCTCACTCTTCCTCTCACTACCCCACCTCCCCTCCCTCTCACTCCCCCACCACACCTACCTCACTCTTTCCCCCTCTTCCTCTCTCCCCCACCTCACCCTCTCTTCCTCTCACTCCCCCACAGCCCCTCTCTCTCATTCATTCTATCTCCAGCCCCCTGCTCTTTCTTTCTCTCCCCCATCTCTCCTCTTTCCTCTTTACCTCCACCTCCCCTCTCTCCCTTACACCTTGTCTCGTTCCCTCCTCCGCTAATCACTCAATGCCCCCTCTTCACACTGAACTGCCTACTCAATCCCTCCCCCCCCCACACACACACACAATTATCCCCCCCCTCACACACACACACAATACCCACCCCACATAATTCCCCCCGATACCCACACTTACTTTGGGGGTGGACTCAGGCCTTCGGTCCTGCGCATAGATGCGGAAGTTGGGCCTAGTTCTGTTAGTGCCAAACTTCCAGCGTGGACTTGCGGGGGAAGCCCGAGCCCGGACAGTTGTTCTAGCTCTCCCGGCGTCGGCGGCCCTGAATCTGATAATGATAAATCCGGATTTCTCCCAGCACTTAATCTGTCGGTATGTCTTCCACAGGTCCCTGAAATGTGCTTCATTCGTCCCATTTAGTGGTCACATTGTCATGTCATACAGTGCATGGAAAGGATAAACTGCAGTAAAGGATTCTGGGTAGTTTAAAAAAGTAATTTTCTTTCTTTCTTTTACAATTAGTGGTCCAAACCCCACAAATTCACCATATTCACTGGCGAGGAGAGCGAGACAACGAGGAATAAGAGAATAGACATGTACTCACATTATATCACAGCTAATGGAAGGATGGAAAATGGGAATACAGCACAGACTGGATTATTTTACTGCTGATAAACATTGCAGATGTAACATTTTTATGTTGTTTCTTCTGTATCCACATAATGTGCCTGTTGTGTCTGATACTTTACATATTATTTTACTTTCTAGCTTCTAGTAGTTTGCATTCAAATGAAAAACATGCATGCAAATGTATTATCATTAAACATAGATGTGGCCAATCGTGTGTGTGTGTGTGTGTGTGTGTGTGTGTGTGTGTGTGTGTGTGTGTGTGTGTGTGTGTGTGTGTGTGTGTGTGTGTGTGTGTGTGTGTGTGTGTGTATGTGTGTATACACACACACACACACACACACACACATATTTTTTAAGTTATGGTGGGTGAAAAAGTGACTAAAAACCCTCCACCGTATAGCATATAAAAATATTACTTGTGAGCACATTCACATGTCTTAGACAGGTCTGCAACCCTGCTTTTCGCCATTATCACCTAGCATACAGTGCTTCCACTGCAGAAGGGATTCTGGGAAATGACACATTGTGTGCTCATTTGCATGTCATTTCCCAGAATCCCTTGCTGCGGTGGAAGCAGTGTATGCTAGGTGATAATGGTGGAACGGCAGGGTTGCAGACCTGTCTAAGGGCCGTTCTATAGTGTGTGCGCCTGTGCGAACACGTGTGCACGTGACGCACACTTTTTGTGCGACAGGCTGGAAAGGTAGTGTGTGTGTGTATATGAGTATATATGGGTGTATATGCGTGTGTGTGTGTGTGTGTGTGTGTGTGTGTGTGTGTGTGTGTGTTAGAGTGTTATAAATACGTTTTAAATAAATAAATATGTTAATAAATTATTTATTAACATTGTACATACATACACACATACATACATACATACATTTCAGCGGCGGCAGCGGCGCAAATTCTTTATTTTACTCATCTTCCCCCCCCTGTCGACCGGTTCCATGCTCCATGCTGTGCGCGTGCGCGCGTCACCATTATAGAAAGGCTGACTAACCTCAGCCAACTAAAACTGCCGCACGCGCACTATAGAACAGCCCTAAGACATGTGAATGTGCTCACAAGTGATATTCTTTATTGGCTATTATATGCTAACGATGGAGTTTTTTTTTTTGCCTTTTTCATCCACCATAATTTTAAATGTATATGGTAGATACATATAGATACATACACATTAAATACACATATATATATTGAAATAAAATGGAGTCAAATGTATAAAACTTCATTTTTTAATTACTGTTCCTCACCTATATTAAACACGGGGTCAATATCTGCGACAGGTTACAGTCATTCTCATTGGGACATTTCTAAATGAGTTCCTCTAGGAAACCCAGCGCTGGATATGAAGTAACCCAGCGGGCTTTAGGATCCAGCAGAAGCTCGCGCACGTACAGCATACAGGGAAAGGGGCGTGGCTTCCCGGCCTGACTGGCACGTGGTGAAAGGATTCACGTGACGTCACTGGGGCTCTTCCCCCGAAAGTTCTGTTTTCATCAACAGGACTCTTGGAGACGAGCGTGTCACGTCACCACGCTTCTATGGGCATGAAGCCAAGCGCACACGTATAAACTCCTGGCCCAAGTCTTGCTTAAAGATGCAGTGGTGTCTTCATAGTGCAACAGCAGGGAGATCTCATGCAATCCGCCCTGGGCATTGCATAGAGGCACTGTGCGTGACTGCAGCTCTCTAACCATACCCTGTCACCCCATCCTGGGGCTGACTTTTATCTATGTGTCAGAACTGACTCAAAGGCAACACTGATGCAATTTGGGGCAATTTTTTTGCATTTTGCTTATCTACTCTATCCATATTAGGAGAGGCCAGACAGAGCAGAGTAAAAACATTTTTTTTAGATATTGCTGTGATAATCCAGTGTAATATATTTTTTAAACAATTACATTATTTTGTGGCAATGTATTGAAATTGCAAAATTCTTAAATCTACCAGATTTCACTGTATGTGACAGCGTGTTATTTCACATACATATACTTATTTAAGAATAACTATATAGTCTGCACGTTTAGCTGGAAGTACTTGGAGGTTAAAACAAGATACACACTTACATATAATAATTTATTTTAAATTCAGCAAGTTTGCAACAGAGTATATAATGTGAAACAATGCATCCGAGCTCATAACCATCATATGTACTGGTTTCACCAGAGTGCTCATGTCTTGTAATTAGGGGATGCAATTAAAGCGTAGTGGGATAAATCGAGGGGAACCTGACTTTTAAGAAGACAGCTGTAACCTATGAATGTAACTGATGTATGAAGGAGGGTGGTCCAGATTTTTAGTGGGCTCAACTGACATGCAACATGAATTTGATTTTGGCTTATAAATTATCTTATACTATATTAGTGAAAGCACTGTATGTTTGCCTGCCTGCCTGGATGTCCGGTGTCCCTAGGGGAAATCTCATTGGTCCCTTGGCCCGCCCGCCCCCGCACACCTCTCATTGGCCTGAGGCGGAGTGACGGGCCAAAGGACACACAGGGACACACACACACACAGGGAACACAGGGACACACACACACAGGGAACACAGGGACACACACACACAGGGGGGGACACACACACACAGACACACACACACACACACACACACACACACACACAGACAGGGACACACACACAGGGACACACACACAGGGACACAGGGACACACACACACACACACAGGGACACAAGGACACACACACACAGTGACAGACACACACACAGTGACACACACACACACACACTGTTACATACATTAGCGGGGCTCACAGTGTTAGCAGCACCCGCGCGCACCTCCTCCTCTCCCCGTGTCTCCCGCGCTTTCACCCCGACCCCCCCCCCTCCCCCGGCGCCGCTACAGTCAGCGGGACACACACACTATTATTACCCCTTCAGCGCCCCCCCCCCCTCCACCCAGTGTCAGCGGCAGTGCGAGACCACCCCTCTATATCTCCCACCTCTCCCCTCCCCACACATATACATGCCCCCCCCTCCCCGGCGCTACAACTCACCCCTCCCCGGCGGGGGAACAGCCAGTGGCCAGGCAGGCTATCTATCTATCTATCTATCTATCTATCTATATATATACACATACACACAGTTCTATCTTGCACATCTATCTGCCTTTTTGACATCAGTAGCACTGGGATCAGAATTTAAAGAGTGTTTTGAAATTTACAATGACAACGTTACACTTGCTATACTGGGTTTAGGCCCGTTTTTGTTACTAAGCAGTGCTAAACCATAAGACACATTGGCCGGGAGTCACGAAACCACGATGCGGCGGGACATCATGCCCAATCGGCCATTCAAGTCAATTTACTCCATCACGGTTTTCTGACTTCAGGACAGTATATCTCATTTACTTGAATAGGCTGTATAGTGCTTTATGTCTGAGCATATAGCCCTTAATCTGTTACACTTGACATTGCCAGTAGAACACCTGGGTTCTTTGTGGAGCCAGTGGTCAGTGTGTAATGGCACTAGAGGTTACAGAGAAGAGCTACCAAATGAATGAAGGAAATGTAAGGTCTGTTTTACGACAAGTCTATTGGCAATAAATTAGTTTGTTGAGCAAATCCGTGGAGCCCTGATTTTCTTCATTTAGTTAACCCTGGATTGACACAGAGAATCCTGAACCAGGAGCACCGGTAGTTGTATCCCCTTTTGATTTTTTATTAGTGTGCAGCATTTATTAAGTCTATTGGCAATAAATTAGTTTGTTGAGCAAATCCGTGGAACCCTGATTTTCTTCATTCTGTTTTACGACAAAACATTATCCAAAATGTTGTACATATTAGAAAATAGACATCCAAGTGAGAGATTCTCTAAGATCTTTTGCGGGTTAACACACCAGATCAAATCAATAGCAGTTAATGCTGGATCGGGTGCTTACTGAATCTCCCTTTAGAGGGGAAATGATTACAGTATTGAAATATATCCATGGTCTGTAGTAAAAAGGTGGTGGCATAACAGAGCACAACCAGTATTCGGCAAGCAGAAAAAAATAACGATCAAGAGGGGACGCCCATAAAAAATATGTTTATTAGATCACATGTGATCACACACCTTGATAAAGCGTATTGTGCGTGAAATGCGTAGGTACGTTTTTTTTACCCCGATTTTGGTCACATGATCTAATAAACATATTTTTTATGGGAGTCCCCTCTTGAGCATTATTTTTTCTGTTTGCTGAATACTGGTTGTGCTTCGTTATTCCATCACCTTTCTACTACTGACTACTACCTACAACGGACCCTGCACACCGAAGAACCTCCACGGATCACAAGGATGGACAATGGGCACTCTGGAACCATGTGTGTTAACCCTTTTTACCACCTTGAGTTATGCAATTAACTCCAATTTCTTTATTATGGGAGATGTTTATTGTGCCACGTTTCTGTATATGTGGTGATCCAATTGAGACATCACTAGGCACTATTCTTCCCACAAAGTTATACCTATTTATATATCGCATTTATTCTCGGGAAAGGAGGTTCTGGACTTAAAATGACTGATCCATACTGCTAACATAGCGTGTTGTGTCTGAAGCACCAGATCCTCTGTGGAAATCTGTTTCTATATCCATGGTCAAAAGGAATGTTAAAGTGAACTTCTCATCCCAAGGCCAGTAGAAACGACACAGGGCCACCTCTTGAGATTAAAGGAAAGGAGATCAGCAGCAGAGGAAAGGCTTGTTAACAGTAAAGACCAGTAAAAATGTGGCATTTACAACCCATGCAGACTGTGATGGCAGATACAGTATGCACCTTTAAGAAGAGAAAAAATGGACATCTTGTCGGAAAGGAAAGGTACATATCAAATAAGTTAAAACATGGGAAGGATCTAGGGAGAAATCTGATTGCCTTTACTGGAGGCAGCATCAGTGTTTATGGGTGTAGCATGTGTGTGTAGAGCTGCTGTGTTGTGTGTGAAGAGGTGTTATGTTGTGTGTGTAGAGGTGCTGTGTTGTGTTGTGTGTGTAGAGGTGCTGTGTTGTGTGTGTAGAGGTGCTGTGTTGTGTGTGTAGAGGTGCTGTGTTCTGTGTGTAGAGGAGGTGCTGTGTTGTGAGTGTAGAGGAGGTGCTGTGTTGTGAGTGCAGAGGAGGTGCTGTGTTGTGTGTCTAGAGCTCCAGTGTGTGTGTGTGTGTGTGTGTGTGTGTGTGTGTGTGTGTGTGTGTGTGTGTGTGTGTGTGTGTGTGTGTGTGTGTGTGTGTGTGTGTGTGTGTGTGTGTGTGTGTGTGTGTGTGGTGTGCTTGTGTGTGTAGAGGTGCTGTGTTGTGAGTGTAGAGGAGGTGCTGTGTTGTGTGTGTGTGTGTGTGTGGTGTGCATGTGTGTGTAGAGGTGCTGTGTTGTGTGTGGTGTGCTGTTGTGTGTGGTGTGTGTGTGTGTAGCAGCAGTTTGTGTGTGTTGAGTTGCTGTGTGTGTGTGTGTGTACACAGAGGGGGCAGCAGTGTGTGAATATAGATAGCTGCAGTGTAAGCGTATATAGAGGTGGTTTCATGTATTTACCATTTTATTTTAATTAAAAAAATCTATTTAACTATACAAAAGTGTCTATTATTTATTTAAAAAGTCTACATTTAGCCTATAATAGTAATAATCCCCTCAGAACAGGACATTACTGGCCAATAATGCCCTGGCTGGGTTACAGTCCTTCGGCTTTGCCTCGGGCCTTCAACTCTTCCAGCCAGGGCATTATTGGCCAGTAATGCCCTGTTCTTCGGGGATTATTACTTAAGTACTGGTCGCCATGATCACACATTAACTGCACCTTCCATTAGTTCAAAGTGGGAGTGGGGGATGGAGGTGCTGTGAGGCTGTTGCACTGCTACTGAACCCATTCAGTGTTCATTTGCATCACCCCAAAGGTATGGGGCTCCCCAAGAGCTGCTCCCCTCTGCTCAGAGCCAGCGTGCTAAGGGTTAACATTTGCCTGTACTTTGTCGAACGTCAACCCGACCCACAGTAATGTTAATGAGCCAAGAGGACAAAGAACTTTGTAGTCACAGCTGCATTACACCTGAACCCCTTCAGTGTACATCTGCGTCACCCCAAAGGCGGATGCCTGATGGGGCTCCCCAAGAGCTTATCCCCTCTGCACATTACCAGCATGCTAAGGGTTAACATTTGCTTGTACTTTGTGGAACGTCAACCCCACCCACTAGAATGTTAATGAGCCAAGAGGACAAATAATTTTTTATTCGCAGCTGCATTAAACCTGTACCCCTTCAGTGTACATCTGCATCGCCCCAAAGGCGGACAGCCTTTGGAGCAGCCGAAGGGCAGACAATGGGTGTGAGCCGTTTGCTGCCGTTCGCTGAGGTTTTGTGATGTTAAAGCTTCTCTATTTCAATCTGAAACTCACCAGCCCTTTTATCCCCTGTACCCAATTTTCCAACTCTATCTTCATGAAATGTCTGTGAATTCACTGTATAACCTCTGTTGTTTTAATGTAACCATGTATTGTTATAACTCTGTGCCCAGGACATACTTGAAAACAAGAGGTAACTCTCAATGTATTACTTCCTGGTAAACAGCAACCACAAAGATGATCCAGGGCTCCACGGGTTTCTTTGGAAATAATTTATTCAAGACACACAACGTTTCGGCCTCACTTAGGCCTTTGTCACCAGTAACTTGACAAAGGCCTAAGTGAGGCCGAAACGTTGTGTATCTTGAATAAATTCTTTCCTAAAGAAACCCGTGGAGTCCTGGATTATCTTTCTTGTTGCTGTATACCTGGATTGCTGCAGATAGCCATCCCTGAACCAGGAGCTCGGCATTGCGCAAGTATCGCATTTATTTGCATTTATTTGCATTAATTTGCAATTTTTTGGAGTGCTACACACCCATATATCCTTACTTCCTGGTAAAACATTTTGATAAATAAGTAAAATAAAAACTGTCCTGTCTGGTGTCTTGGTCCTGATGCAATCACTCTTGGGCATTACCCTGCATGACTGCAGCTCTCACATGAAATACAGTCATCACCTCCCGGGGCTGACATTCCTTTTTTCATCAATGGCTTAGAACTGACTCAGCTACAAAACTGATGCAATTTGGGGCAGTTTTTGCATTTTGCTAATTGGTGTATCAAATACTCCATAGTAGAATAAAAAAATCAGACACACACAAAAAATGTATATATTTCTACGAAGCAGCTAGAATCACTAAGCTCTGTTAGGTCAGGGCAAATAATATCATGTTACATAAAACAGGAACTGCCATTAATGATTTATTCACGGAGATAATTCTAAGAAAAAATAACGGCTGTACTTGACCTCATTGAGTTGCCTTAACAGCACATTATTTTTAGATAATGCTACGTAATCTTCCAATAATGTAATATTACTATAGTTTTGGCATTAATTCCATCCAGACCCTGCAATAGGGCAAGGAGGGATGCCCTCTTCCAAGACTAGAAGAAACGGAGAAGCGATACCAAATTAATAAAGGGGATGGAAGGTCTGACTTACGAGGAAAGGCTGTCCAAATTAGGGTTGTTCGTTTGACAAATATCAACAAAAATCGTATGAAAATTATAGCTGAAAGCGCAGAAAAAACTGGAGGAATCCCTAACAAAAACGGCATAAGAAAATAGCAAATGAGACGAAGCAGCTATTGAAGAAAGGAAGCAATTCCAAGAAACAAGAACAAACATTTTATATACAGAGCTGTGCTAAACAATCTGCAAATGTATAATTGAGGATAAAATTATTTTTTACTGCAATATGTTGAGGAAGACTATGAAGATAAAAGATAAAGTGGTGATTATGATTGGAAAGAAGCAAATCATCGCACTCACACAAGTTGATGGATCAACAATAAAAGACTGTGCCCTTCTCAAAAAGAGAGTTTACGACTTCTACAAAAACAATTGTATGAGAATACATGTAACATGGGACATACAGATGCGGTCTTCGGTTCCATCATGCCTCCAGGAACGCTTTGCGGGCAGTCTGTTGGCTGCCCGTAGGGGAATTTGTGCCTCCCCGTGGCACTCTTTCCCCCGCTATGGCTTTTAAAAGCCGGGTGAAGCGCACGCACACTTTTCATGCACGCGGCTCCTGGAGGAGGGGGGGGGGGAAGGAATCTCTTGTGGGAGCCGCGAGAAGGACACGTCCGAACGGAGGACTTCATCTGTATTCAAGGAGATGAAGAGCTAGAATATACCACCACTGATATCTGAAATACCATGTATTATTCCAGAAGAAGCAAAGGCAATGAAATCTATGAAGAATGGAAAGGCCCCAGGGGAAGATGGAATAACATCTGAAATCTTGAAGAGATCTGGGAAATAATAAGAGAAAAGTCTGGCAGAGCCCTTTACATGTTGCTTGAAGAACAGGAACATTTCAGAATAGTGGAGCAATGTCTCAGCTATCCATATCCATAAAAAAGAAGACCACCAAATCAGTCTACTTCCAATCACATACCTAAAGTAAGATGGAAGGATGAAATTAGGAAACATATTGAAGCAATGTGGAGAAGAGAGGCAACTTCAGTACCAAAAGATCACTGGGGAGGTCTGGGGAGATCTCTGGGGAGATCACTGGGGAGGTCTGGGGAGATCACTGGGGAGATCAGCTGTAGATTGAGAAGAACGAAAATAGAAAACCTGCGACGCAAAATCGATTTGGGAGAAGGACACGATCTCGTGGCCTTAGGTCGGTGTTTCTGTATCCCCACCTCGGCCTCGCGGTTCAATCCAGTTTGTGGCCGGCACCTGTTACAGCGCACCCTTGTCTTAAAAGACAATTCCATGACCCAAATTATTGAGTAACTAACCAGGAGAGGGGCATTACTGGATTTGGTATTATCAAACAATGTAGAAGTAATGGCAAATATTCAAGTCAAGGAACATTTGGGAAAACAGTGGATATAACATGGTCTCATTTGAAATAAATGATCAAAAACCTTATTAAACGATTCAAAAAAAGACAACATTTTAGAAAGGCAGATATTTAATAAATAAGGAATAATCTGCAAGGAATAAAATTAGGATGACATTTTTGAAGGAATAAATCTGGACGATAAATTGGCAGTCTAAAAAATTGTTAGATAAGTACACTTATCAGTGAATACCCATGGGTAATAAATATAAAACAAACAAGTCTAAACCAATGTGGCCAAATAAACAGGCAGGTGAAAAAATGGAAAGGCAGAGGCAGCATTCAGATTCTTAGGCCGCGCGTATAGTGCCCGCGACATCGACCTCACTGCTAGCGAAAGTTGTATTTCGCTTTGCGGCGGCGGCGCGGGCGACCAGGGCATTGATTGGTTCAGGGGCTGTCACATGAGGCGACAGCCCCTGAAAAATCAAATATTCCCGGCTTCCAAAAATCACGTCGCCCCGTCGCCCCATTGCTTTGCCGCCGTCGCGCTTACTATAAGCGCACGCGGCGGGGACAATGCATTTGTTTTCAGGCGACGTCCCGTCGCCGGCACTATAAGCGTGGTCTAAAAGTGAGAAGAGACAGAGGCATTGTATATTATAGGAATGTAACAATAGTTACAAAAGGGTACTCAGATTAGCAAAAATTGAAAACAAAGAAAGGATTGCAAGAGAAAGTAAGAACTACCCTAAAATATTCTTCAAGTACCTTAATAGCAAAAAGATTAGAAAAGAGAATGTAGGACCTTTTCAGTGTGAGATGGGCAGGCAGATTATTGAAAATAAGGAAAAGGTGGAGGCTTTAAATGCATTCTTTTTCTCTGTAGTTACCAGGGAGGAGTCAATTGCAAACATATTCACCAAGAGGAAGCCACAACCTCTATATTAAAGAACAATTGGTTAACTGAGGAAGAAGTGCATAGGCGGCTTGATAAAATTAAAGTAAATAAGGCACCTGGCCTAATGCCATGCTCTCAAGGGTTCTTACGGAGCTAAGTTCAGTAATAGATAAACCACTATATTTCATATTCAAGCACATGAATAGTGGGGAAGCTACTTGAATGTTTAGTACGGGATAATATTCAGGAATACCTAATGGATAACAAAATTATTAGTAATAGTCGGCATGAATTTATAAAGGATAGGTCGTGCCAAACTAACCTTATTACTTTCTTTGAGGAGGTACGTAGGAATTTAGACCAGGGTAATGCAGTTGATGTGGTCTACTTAGATTTTGCAAAAGCTTTGATACGGTTCCACACAAGAGGTTAGTGTACAAAATAAAGAAAATTGGTCTCTGTAAAAAATATTGGATTGAAAGTATCATCATCATCATCATCAGTGTTCGACAATCCTATACATTTACACGCCCGGGGCGTGTGGATTTAACCTCCGGGCAAGTAAATATTGGCCCAAGCAGCACACGTGTTTGTTTTTTGAAATTTTCCCTGCTCGCGCTGCCTGAAAAAAAAAAAAAACTCCCCCTACCTGACAGCTGATTGGCGCGCGCTCCCAGGCTTTGTGGGCGCGCGCTCCCAGGCTTTGTGGGCGCGCGGCCAGGCTTTGTGGGCGCGCGGCCAGGTTTTATATGAGCCAGCGCCCAACGAGCGGCCATTCTTTCTGGCCGGAGATATGTGGGAGAGTAAGTACTCTAATCCTCCGGCCCCTCTGCTTCTTCCCTGCAAGCCAAGGTGTTTCCCCGCTTCCCCACCCCCCCCACCCGATACCCACGCCCCGGGGCGGGTGATGGTAGTGGGGGTGTTCCCCCCCTTCTCTCCCCGGCTTCCCGCGCCACTTCCCGCTTCCCCCGATACCCGCGCGGGACGGAGGTGTTCCCCCTTAATCCTCTTGCTCCTGGCTGGCTAAGGATTCGGGTGTCCCTCTCCTCCTGTAAGAAGTAAGGTAAGCCCCAAAGGGGGTAATTTCCCGAGCACTCCCCCCTCCCTCATTGCCGTGCCTTTTGAACTGGCCGCGAGGGGGGAATCGGGATACCAGGAGGAGAGGGACTCCGGGGCGGGGGGGCCTCCCCGGCCTCCGTACATGGGCTGGTGCTTGGTCGCCCACTCCCGTCCTCCATCTGGGCCGGAGGGCGGGTGGATCGAGGTGCGGGGGGGTAGGAGGAGAGGCGCCGGGATGTGGTCACCCCCGCGCTCACCCTGCACTGCGCGGGTAGTAGCCGCCAAGTGCGGCATGACAGGAGGAGCAGGAGGTGGGCGCGTGGGTCTCGCTGCTTCGGGAGGCGGGCGCGCTTCCCCCCGATCCCCGCGCGGGGCTGGTGATGGTAGCGGGGGTGTTCCCCCCTTACCTCCTTGGTCTCCGCTTCCCCACGGTCCCGTGGCTGCCCGCGCAGGGCAGGAGATGGCCGCGGGGGGGGGGGGGGGCGAGCGGGGCAGTGGTGGTGGTGCTCGGTCGCGCGGCCTTTCCTCTTCTTCCCCCTGTCGTATGGGAGTGTGTGTGTGTGCATGAGTGTGTGTGTGTGCATGGGAGAGTGTGTGTGTGTGTGTGTGTGCATGGGAGTGTGTGTGTGTGTGTGTGTGTGTGCATGGGAGAGTGTGTGCATGGGAGAGTGTGTGTGTGTGTATGGGAGTGTGTGTGTGTGTATGGGAGTGTGTGTGTGTGTGTGTGTATGTGTGTGTGTGCATGGGAGTGTGTGTGTATGGGAGTGTGTGTGTATGGGAGTGTGTGTGTATGGGAGTGTGTGTGTGTGTGTGTGTGTGTGTGTGTGTGTGTGTGTGTGTGTGTGTGTGTGTGTGTGTGTGTGTGTGTGTGTGTGTGTGTGTGTGTGTGTGTGTGTGTGTGTGTGTGTGTGCATGGGAGAGTGTGTGTGTGTGTATGGGAGTGTGTGTGTATGGGAGTGTGTGTGTATGGGAGTGTGTGTGTATGGGAGTGTGTGTGTGTGTGTGTGTGTGTGTGTGTGTGTGTGTGTGTGTGTGTGTGTGTGTGTGTGTGTGTGTGTGTGTGTGTGTGTGTGTGTGTGTGTGTGTGTGTGTGTGTGTGTGTGTGTGTGTGTGTGTGTGTGTGTGTGTGCATGGGAGAGTGTGTGTGTGTATGGGAGTGTGTGTGTGTGTGCATGGGAGTGTGTGTGTGTGTGTGTAGGGGCGGGGTTGTAGGCGGGACTAGGTGGCGAGTAGATTTTTTGGTTGGGCGAGTAGATTTTTGGGTGATTTGTCGAACACTGATCATCATCATCATCATCATCCCTTGTTTATCCACTGCTGGATGAAGGCTTCCCCGACGATCGGCCAGGTACTGCGGTTGAAAGCCTCTCTCCTACACGTTGCGCCAACACATTTTCTTTCTTCTAAATGCGCTCCATCCCATCTTACATTTCCTATTGATTTCATTCAAAAGGTTCCCATCCATTGCTACTTGCCAGCCAAGATAGACATAGTCTTCAACTTCTTCTAGTTCTATTGCATTTATTTCGATCTTTGCAGAGTTTACAAATGTATTGAATATCACTTTGGTGTTGCCGAGATTCATACGGAGCCCCACATTCTTACTTGCTTCTGCGAGCTGTCCGATTTGTTGCTGGAGGTCTTTTGGACTTGTGTCAAAAATAACAATGTCATCTGCAAATCGTAGGTGAGAATTATTCACCATTGATTTTGATTCCTTTTTCTTTACAATGTAATGTCTTGAACAATTCTTCAAGTGTCGCTGTGAAAAGCTTTGCAGACATGGTGACTCCCTGTCGCTCTCCCTTGCTGATCTTCATCTTGCTTGTATCTTCATGTAATTTTATGGTTGACTAGTTTATATACCCGGCGTTGCCCGGGATTTCATGTTTTATGTTTATAAATATCCGCTCCCCCTCTCTCTCCGCTCCCCCCCTGTGATGATGATGATGATGATGATGGGGTGTGTGTGTGTGGGGGGGGTGAGGGGGGGGTGAGGGTGTGGGTGTGTGTGTGTGTGTGTGTGTGTGTGTGTGTGTGTGTGTGTGTGTGTGTGTGTGTGTGTGTGTGTGTGTGTGTGTGTGTGTGTGTGTGTGTGTGTGTGTGTGTGTGTGTGTGTGTGTGTGTGTGTGTGTGTGTGTGTGCTGAGTTAAGTTATGGTGGGTAAAAAAAGTGACAAAACCCTCCACAGCAAAGCAAATATGCAAATGTAAATACAACTGTATGCTCATCTGCATGTCTTAGGCAGGTCTGCAACCCCGCCTTTCACCATTATCACCCAGCACACAGCACTTCCACTGCAGCAAGGGATTCTGGGGAACCATGTTAAAAATGTTTTTTGAAGCAAAAAGTGACACTGTGTGCTCATTTGCATGTCATTCCCCAGAATCCCTTGCTGCAGTGGAAGTGCTGTGTGCTGGGTGATAATGGTGAAAGGCGGGGTTGCAGACCTGCCTAAGACATGCAGATGAGCATACAGTTGTATTTACAGATATATACTGTATATATATATATATATATATATATATATATATATATATAACATTTGGCTGTGAAATTAACAAAAACACATCTTTTTTTTTAAACACTTCTTTTTTTAAAGGCCATTACAGAATTCTGGGAAATTGGCCAGAGAACAGTTTGGAAAACGGTTTGTTCCTGTTCCAGGAACTAGGCAGAAATATTTACATAAGGAAAAGGAACACATCCTAAAATAATTTCGCTTTTCCAGTGCATCACAGCACGAAACATTACTATCGAAAACATGAAATTAAAACTTGAGAAACACTGTCATTTGGGAGTTACCAAAAGATGTGAGCAATAAGGAAGTAACATCGCCCTTTTATAAGTATTGTCACTGCAGGGAGAGCATATGAAATCCAAGCTCATATGAAATCCAAGCACAATACGTATCAAGCAAACAGGCCAACTAAATAATGTAAGAAAGAAAAGAGACATTTTAAAAATACTAGTAGATCACTAGTAATTATTTCATTAAAAAAATATTATTTCTCATGTATTTTGAAAGCCCTAAAAATGTGCTGAACCAGTACATTTCGGGTTACAACGCTAGTATAAAAATAATATATTAGGACATAGAAATCTCCAATTAAGATTTATTGATTCAGTAGGTAAGGAATAGCTGTAGCGCTATGCATGTACATACACGTGACAACGTAGTAGGAGAGATAATGGGAAGAAGTGAACACATACACGTCTCAGACAACACGTCTCAGACAGGTCTGCAATCCTGCGTTTCAACATTATCTCCTAGCACAGGGGTGCGCAAACTCCCTCGGCTGCACCCTCCCTGCGCCCTCCCTACACCCTCCCTGCGCCCTCCCTGCACCCTCCCTGCACCCTCCCTGCGCCCTCCGTGCCTGCTCTTCCCCTGGGTCGCACTCCCCCCTTACCTTGAATGCGGCATCCAATGACCTGCGGGGTCATGTGACGTCACATGACCCGCGGCGTCATTTGACGCCGTGTTGCCATGGAGACACATGGATGCGAGGCCTGGTAAGTGAATTTACAGAGGCCTCGTGTTGAATGGCGTCTGTAACCGCCGCGCCCCCCCCCCTAAATCCCCCAGGTTGCGCTCCCCTGTCCTAGCATACAGTCCTTCCCCTGCAGCTAGGGCTTCTGGGAAATGACATGCAAATGAGCACACACAAAATAGGTTTATAATCTAATTGAGGGTTTACAATGGATTATTATCTCAGCAGTGCTACAGCCAGAGGTGGTTGAACTATGGGCTACAGAGAAGGCTCAGTGAGTAAAGACTCTGACACTGAAAATAAGGACAAGGCGTTCGAAGCAGGGGCACCTGGTTCAAATCCTGGGGTCGGCTCTTTGTGACCTTGGGCAAGTCATTTTATCTCCCTGTGTGAACTCATCTGGTCAGGGACTGTGTCTGTGAAAATCCCTATGGGCTGCATATAGGGTTGCTAGGTGGCTTCTCAAAATTTTTTGGGGGGATTGGGCGCCCTCCCAGCATTTTTTACGAAATAGAATATGAATTAGTGCAAATTGGTGCATGACGTTGAGCCCTCCAAATTGGTTAGTCTTCTCCTTGGCTGGGAGGGGGGGGGATGACGCCCGTTTCCCTGGTTACCAGACGCTGCAGCCTGCTTCGGAATCGGAGGTGAGAGGGGAGACGCTGCACCCGGACACCCTTCACACTCCCGCTGCCCGCACCTTCAGAGAGGGACAATACCGGACACATACATGTCCAGTATTACCTCTCAATTTTTACCGGACAGATCAGCAAAATACCGGTCTGCCCGGTTCAAAACCGGACACCTGGCAACCCCAGCTGCGTACTGCGCACTGTACAGTAATTATGACGCGCTTTGAGTCCCATTGGAAGAAAAGCATTATATGAAATAAAGTTATTATTATATTACTGATCATCCTTTGGTTGCTACACCAACCATTTAGAAAGTAATATTCACTTTCTCTTTTGAAACAGGCTCTGACGCACACCTTTTTGAGCTCTGCCCTTGGCAACAAAGTATCACAAACAGACCTGTTGCTGTGTTCCAAACAGCAGACTGTCTATTACTCTGAAAGCTGTAACGATAATGTGTTACGTTTAGTAATATAATGTTACATAACAGCTGCGGCATTTCACTGACTGCAGCACAAAGTTATGAATCAGGATCTTTACAGATTTATAGCAGGAGCACCAGACGATCGCCAGCTTAGGTAAGAATGTAGAATTATACATTGTCAGGTGTTACGTATAAAAAGAAGAAAGAAAAACAAAGTGGGAATGTAGTATTGCTACATTAACCATATATTACCACAACACAATATAACCGTTTTTGAGGCATTAGTTATGGTTGAAAACATACAGAACACCTACAAGCTCATATTGAACCCCCAAAATACCCACAACATATATATAAGCATATAAGTTTCACAGAGGAGTGCTACTGAGCATGGCAATATATATATTTAAAACCAGAGACATAACATAAAACACAGACAAAGCTCAGTGCACATCCAGAAAAACTTATATACGGTACAGTGCCTAAATATACATGTATAAATAACAAATAAATAAAATGGTCTTTTAGTTTAACATTTTGGCCAAATTGTTGTAAGCCCTTGAGCCAACTGCACGGCAGACCACATCTCAAGGTTCCCTAACACATTTAAATGGTTAAAAGCTCACTCCATGGCATCTCCCACTCTCAGGGGAACTTGCCTGCTTACAGTGTGATTGTGACAAATCTATTACAGAGTGCTTTTCCTGGTAATGTACAGGTTAATAAAAGCTTCAATCAGACTTAGAACTTTTGCAACTAATATTGACAGATTTACTATAAATCATTCTTCCTGGCAATGCACAGGTTATTAAGAATCTATATTAGTGTTAGGGACCCTTCAAAAGTGGTCTGCCGTGCAGTTGGCTCAAGGGCTTACAACAATTTGGCCAAAATGTTAAACTAAAAGACCATTTTATTTATTTGTTATTTATACATGTATATTTAGGCACTGTACCGTAGATAAGTTTTTCTGGATGTGCACTGAGCTTTGTCTGTGTTTTATGTTATGTCTCTGGTTTTAAATATATATATTTCCATGCTCAGTAGCATTCCTCTGTGAAACTTCTGTGCTTATATATGTTGTGGGTATTTTGGGGGTTCAATATGAGCTTGTAAGTGTTCTGTATGTTTTATAATTCTTGTTCAGCTAGTCTTAGCTGATTGGAGGGTGGCAACCTCCTACCTAATTGAAGCTCACTCCCTCCCACATTTAAATGGTTAAAGGCTCACTCCATGGCATCTCCCACTCTCAGGGGAACTTGCCTGCTTACAGTGTGATTGTGACAAATCTATTACAGAGTGCTTTTCCTGGTAATGTAAAGGTTAATAAAAGCTTCAATCAGACTTAGAACTTTTGCAACTAATATTGACAGATTTACTATAAATCATTCTTCCTGGCAATGCACAGGTTAGTAAGAATCTATATTAGTGTTAGGGACCCTTGAAAAGTGGTCTGCCGTGCAGTTGGCTCAAGGTCTTACAACAATTTGGCCAAAATGTTAAACTTAAAGACCATTTTATTTATTTGTTATTTATACATGTATATTTAGGCACTGTACCGTATATAAGTTTTTCCGGATGTGCACTGAGCTTTGTCTGTGTTTTATGTTATGTCTCTGGTTTTAAATATATATATTTCCATGCTCAGTAGCACTCCTCTGTGAAACTTATATGCTTATATATATGTTGTGGGTATTTTGGGGGTTCAATATGAGCTTGTAGGTGTTCTGTATGTTTTATAATTCTTGTTCAGCTAGTCTTAGCTGATTGGAGGGTGGCAACCTCCTATCTAATTGAAGCTCACTCCCTCCCACATTTAAATGGTTAAAAGCTCACTCCATGGCATCTCCCACTCTCAGGGGAACTTGCCTGCTTACAGTGTGATTGTGACAAATCTATTACAGAGTGCTTTTCCTGGTAATCTACAGGTTAATAAAAGCTTCAATCAGACTTAGAACTTTTGCAACTAATATTGACAGATTTACTATAAATCATTCTTCCTGGCAATGCACAGGTTAGTAAGAATCTATATTAGTGTTAGGGACCCTTGAAAAGTGGTCTGCCGTGCAGTTGGCTCAAGGGCTTACAACAATTTGGCCAAAATGTTAAACTAAAAGACCATTTTATTTATTTGTTATTTATACATGTATATTTAGGCACTGTACCGTATATAAGTTTTTCTGGATGTGCACTGAGCTTTGTCTGTGTTTTATGTTATGTCTCTGGTTTTAAATATATATATATTTCCATGCACAGTAGCACTCCTCTGTGAAACGTATATGCTTATATATATGTTGTGGGTATTTTGGGGGTTCAATATGAGCTTGTAGGTGTTCTGTATGTTTTATAATTCTTGTTCAGCTAGTCTTAGCTGATTGGAGGGTGGCAACCTCCTATCTAATTGAAGCTCACTCCCTCCCACATTTAAATGGTTAAAAGCTCACTCCATGGCATCTCCCACTCTCAGGGGAACTTGCCTGCTTACAGTGTGATTGTGACAAATCTATTACAGAGTGCTTTTCCTGGTAATCTACAGGTTAATAAAAGCTTCAATCAGACTAAGAACTTTTGCAACTAATATTGACAGATTTACTATAAATCATTCTTCCTGGCAATGCACAGGTTAGTAAGAATCTATATTAGTGTTAGGGACCCTTGAAAAGTGGTCTGCCGTGCAGTTGGCTCAAGGTCTTACAACAATTTGGCCAAAATGTTAAACTAAAAGACCATTTTATTTATTTGTTATTTATACATGTATATTTAGGCACTGTACCGTATATAAGTTTTTCTGGATGTGCACTGAGCTTTGTCTGTGTTTTATGTTATGTCTCTGGTTTTAAATATATATATTTCCATGCTCAGTAGCACTCCTCTGTGAAACTTATATGCTTATATATGTAACGGTTTTTCTGAACCGGCCTGACCCACCCAATCTCATGTTGGGCCCTGTGGTCTAACCAGTCCCCATTACAGTGTGATGTCTGGTGGTGCACTTGTTGGTACAGGACTCCTGAGTCTCCCGCACGATGTTGTATTGGGGATTGCCAACACAGACAGGCAGCTGAGGTAGTGTGCTTGAGTCCTACCTATATCCAGTGCAGCGCCTCCACCTCATCAGGATCCCAGCGTCCGCTTGTGGATGAATCTGATGAGGAACTCCTCTGTGGTGCAGCCCCCTGTGTAATCACTCCACACTTACACACGAGGGTATCTTTTATCAGAGTCATCTTTATTGGTACGGTGGGCCAACTGCTCTCCACAATGGGGTGTCTTCAGCCCTCCATTGTTCACCGTACTTCCCTTTGAAAAGTAATGTCCTCCTAATGTAGGGATTCCCTATCCCCGCAGGCATATCTATTCTGTGCCAGGTCCCTGGTCACAGTCTCCTCATTCAGCTACTATAACATAACCACTTAGCAAACTACTTCTCCTCCTCCTAATCACTTGGCAACTCCTTCTCTCAACTAACTTTTGAATCAGTGCCGTGCCTTATGTATCCTCGGGGGGCTGACACAACTCTGACATCACCAACCAGGGAGTCAGAACCTGTGACCACTCCCATCCATACATAGGGCACCTCACCAGGGTGTGAGGGCAAACCTCCATGATTACTGCTGGCATGCCCATAACTTACCAGGCCTTACTGTCAGCAGGAGAGATGACTGCAACCATTTTACAGCATGGTTACATATATATGTTGTGGGTATTTTGGGGGTTCAATATGAGCTTGTAGGTGTTCTGTATGTTTTATAATTCTTGTTCAGCTAGTCTTAGCTGATTGGAGGGTGGCAACCTCCTACCTAATTGAAGCTCACTCCCTCCCACATTTAAATGGTTAAAAGCTCACTCCATGGCATCTCCCACTCTCAGGGGAACTTGCCTGCTTACAGTGTGATTGTGACAAATCTATTACAGAGTGCTTTTCCTGGTAATGTACAGGTTAATAAAAGCTTCAATCAGACTTAGAACTTTTGCAACTAATATTGACAGATTTACTATAAATCATTCTTCCTGGCAATGCACAGGTTAGTAAGGATCTATATTAGTGTTAGGAACCCTTGAAAAGTGGTCTGCCGTGCAGTTGGCTCAAGGGCTTACAACAATTTGGCCAAAATGTTAAACTAAAAGACCATTTTATTTATTTGTTATTTATACATGTATATTTATACATGTATATTTAGGCACTGTACTGTATATAAGTTTTTCTGGATGTGCACTGAGCTTTGTCTGTGTTTAATGTTATGTCTCTGGTTTTAAATTAGTTATGGTTGGAAATATTGCAAATCCTTCTATACTGTATACATTCTAAATACATATTACTATATTCTATAATTATGTGGTTAATTTTCTTTCTACATTTATTAAATAATATTTTTTTTCTTTAAACGCTGTTTGAAAGAATAGTCAAACTCCCTTATAAATTGGCCTTTCTAAAGCTACATATAGATAAAGGGGAAGAGGCCCCTACTCAGCTAGTATTATGTTAATATGTTCTAGAGGGGTGCTGTAGAGCAGGGGTGCACAAACCGGGGGGGCGGGGGTAACAGATGCCCTGCGCGCTTCCCAAAGGCATTTAAATGAAATGCCGGGGAAACAGCGAAGGCCTCTGTAACTCTCTCTTAGGCCTCGGGCTTGGACAGCGCTTCGGCGCTGACCCGTGCTGAGGCGCACTCACGCTTACCAGTGAGCCCCTGCAGCCGCAATGAGAGGCTGCTTGCAGAAGCGTGGGTCTTAAGAAAATTTTAGATTCAAGCGCTCACGGGAGCGCAGGGCCGGTCACGTGAGCGGTTCGCCCAATGAGGGCGAACCAGCTCCGTGACATCACTGGCCCGCCCCCGAAACTCCCCCGGACGGCGCGCTAACCAAGGCCAGGGAAAGCACCCGCTTTCCCTCAGCCTCAGCGCGCCTCCGCACGGGCTGAGTCACCATGGACTCAGCCTTAGGCTTGGTTCAGACGTCTTTTGCTGCCGCGTCGCCATGGCAACGCGGCGTCATGACGCCAGAATGTCTGAGTCAAGGTAAGGACGGGGGGGGGGCGCGTGGAGTGGGGGACAACCGACAGGGGGGCGCAGGGGAAAAAGATTGTGCTCCTCTGCTGTAGGGAATAGGCATGGAGCATAAATTGGCCTTTCTAAAGTTATTAAGTCCAATTTTTGTCCTAATTTACTGTGAATTCACACTGAAAACCCTTAGCTAAAACCTGCTGGATCCTGCCTAATCTGGTTCTTTATCCTAGCGGACACTTTTTCAGTGGATGCTTTATTTACCCCCAGTACCTGTCAGCGTAGAAGTGTTTGACTTTTTGGCCTCTGCTTTGACAATATAAGGGGTTTATGGCTTTTCCAACCCCCTTATGTTTAAGGAGAAGTCTGCAGCATAGGATTATTTGTTAGCATCTCTTTGTTTGGATACCAATTAAATACCTTATTAAAGTCAAAAGAAGATGGACAAAATATAAAAATACACAAACGCTATTCTGTTTTATTTCCCCCCAGAGAAATATATGTATATAGGTAAACAAGAATGAATCAATTAACACGGCAATCAATCAGTGCCAACAACTCTGACATGCGTAATTAAGTACCAGACATCATGTGCTTTTAAAACAGTCAACTTTAACCCCTTTTTATCTGAAATTATTTGAATTGTGTTCAAGTTTATTTGCTATACTTATTATTTAATCTCCTCGCTAAACTTGTGCAAAGAAAAAAAAAACAACAGCAGTCCCACGGATATCAGAGGAAGCAATCCCAGAGAAAGCTATTTTTATTTAATAAATGAATATGGTGGATTTCTTTAGGTTTTGCTGCAGTTTTATTACTGAAAACTGATAAACGCAGCCCAATGTATGCAGCAGAGTAGGTTAATTTGTCAGTATAGGATAAGTAAAAAGCCAAGGGCCACCAACAGGTCAGGTTTTCAGGATATCTCTGCTTCAGCACATACCTGTGCTGAAGCAGGGTAATCCTAAAAACCTGACCTGTGAGTAATTAGAAGCCGTAGTAAATCTTTGCTAATGCAGCATCATATCTCTTACTACTTTAGTGGCCTAGGGTTTTCCTGGCTTCCTTGGCACTAAAATGGTTAACTGAGTATTGTCTATGATTACATGAAGTATTATAGCATACATCTGGCATTACCCTTGTATCCCATGGTCACTTGGCTGTCACAGAGGCCAGCAATGTATTGTTCTGGCAGGAAGGAGGGTTACGTGAGGAGGCCCACCCAAAATCCATGTTGCGCTATACACATGACATTAAGAGTAAGGCCAATTAGTTAATGACATCATCAGCCCGAACTTAATGCTTCATCCGATTTTGGCTGCCATGTTGTTGTATCCCAGGCAGCATGATTTTCAGGAACTTTTTTGTCACTTAGGCCCGGGCCATAGAGGGGTGAGGCGATCCGAGCCGCGCTGACGCTGAGGCTCGCCTGCTGAAATCTGGGCGATTTCATGCCCATACAGGCGAGCCAGCGGGCGCGATCGGAGCCGGGGAGAGGTGGTTAGAGACGGCGCCGTGACGTCGACACTGCTGTGCTGTGATTGGAGGTTTTCAGCCGACAGCGCGCTGAAAAACAGTTTGGCGCTCGGCTGAAACCTCCATCTCGTTAGCACGCCTGCGGACGCTCGCGTGAGCCCCCTCTCAAGGCATCATTGAGGATGCAGGGGCTCAGCACGGAGCGTCCGCACGCCTCAGCACGGCCTGTCCGTCTATGGACTCGGCCTTAGAAAGGTGCAGCCACAAGTAGGAGCAAATGAAACTTATGAAAGGACACACACACACGTGTGTATATATATATGTATGTGTTTGAATATATATATTTATACAGGCGTACCCCGCATTAACGTACGCAATGGGACCGGAGCATGTATGTAAAGTGAAAATGTATTTAAAGTGAAGCACTACCTGTTTCCCACTTATCGATGCATGTACTGTACTGCAATCATCATATACGGGCATAACTGCTGTAAATAACGCATGTATAACAGGCTCTATAGTCTCCCCGCTTGCGCACAGCTTCGGTACAGGTAGGGAGCCAGTATTGCTGTTCAGGACGTGCTGACAGGCGCATGCGTGAGCTGCTGTTTGCCTATTGAGCGATATGTCCTTACTCAGGAGTGTACTTAAAGTGAGTGTCTTTAAACCGGGATATGCCTGTATATATATATATATATATATATATATATATATATATATATATATATATATATATATATATAGCCCAGCTCCCCACTCACCTCTGTGCCGGGTGGGGGAGGGCTGCGTGGGCGATCGGGTCGTCGGAGCTCTGTGGCAGACGCCGGTAAGGGAGCCACTATCTTGATTCCTCGCGCATGCGCAATCTCACCGTCGCGCATGCACAGTACAGCCGATTTGGCAGCCATCTTAGAATAGGCTCCGCTAGGGACTACGAGGCCCAGCAGCCACTACTGCTAACCACATAGGGCAGCGATAGCCTACAGGATGCCAGGATCCACACAGAGCAGGGAGAGGAGTTTTGCGCGAAGCAGAGCAGCGCGTCAGTCGGAGCAGGGGCTGCAAGGGAGTAGGTCGTGTCTGGGTGCAAGTGGCTCCAAGGCTAGGCCAGATACCCACTAGGTCCCAGCTAGGCCCTTGACCCTGTCAGCTTGTGGTGCTGTAGGGAAGGCTTCAGATAGGGACGCTACCCTTAGCTTTATAGTGACAGGTGCAGCAGTGGTAAGCGACGCCACGCAGAGTGCTTGGCCTGCGGTCTGGGACCAGACCAAGGCCATTGATTCAGAGACTCTAACGGTGAGACACTCCAGCGGGAGTTCACCCCACGCGGTTGATTGGACGCACGCGGAGCAGAGGGATTCTGAGAGACCTCACGTCGTGGGCTCAGACGGATCCTTCTGTTCATTCAGCGTTACCTGGGTACAGGAGTGCTCAGGGAGGTAAACATACACCAACGATCCACAGGGGTAGCACTACTCCCTATACTTGTGTGGGATTGACACTGGGAAAGGACATCAGTGATATTGGTGCCCCCGCACCCTAAGTACATTGGGGATATATATACACCCTATAGTGTACTGCTATTATTATTGTTGTGTTGTATGTGGTTAGTAAATACCACTGTTATAAACCCAGTGTGTGTGCTTACGGGTTATATTGGTTCCTGCGAGGGGTTATCCTGTTGCGCTAGGATCCCTCTCAGGTGGAGGCACTGTCACCCAAGAAACGAGACAACCCCAGGCTCCCAGCGGCGGAGGCTTAAGCCTCCTGTGAGCCACGCAGGTAATTCCCAGCACATGTAATCCCTTAGTCACGGGGAAAGGGGGCTTCATGTAGGATTAGCTGCTCGCCTGACAATCCGTGTCCACCTCTCCGGGTCAAAACAATATCATTAGAAAATATCCACGGCACGCCAGAATTAGAAAAATATGAAGATAAAGTGATTTAAACCATCACGAGACACTATGTAAAAACTCTGAGCGTTGTTCAGAGACAAAAAAACACCCCTTTCTGGGAGCTTGAGAAACGGCTGCGTTTTGGCCTGAAATGTTGCTCAGATTTTTTTTATTGTTTGTACCCCATGATATGTTAAATGGATGTTTCTAATGGACGAGGAGGGAGAGAGGGAGAGAGGGAGAGAGGGAGAGAGGGAGAGAGGGAGAGAGGGAGAGAGGGAGAGAGGGAGAGAGGGAGAGAGGGAGAGAGGGAGAGAGGGAGAGAGGGAGAGAGGGAGAGAGGGAGAGAGGGAGAGAGGGAGAGAGGGAGAGAGGGAGAGAGGGAGAGAGGGAGAGAGGGAGAGAGGGAGAGAGGGAGAGAAAGAGAGGGGGAGAGAAAGAGAGAGGAGGGAGAGGGGGGAGAGAGAAAAAAAAAATTGCTGAAGTTCCAGGATCTGATGATTTTTTTCCCCCGGCAAAAATGAGTAGAGTTTACCATTTAAAGTTGCTGCCTGAGACACAGGGAGATAAGGTCACTTGGCCAAGGTCACAAGGAGTGACAACCGGGTGACATCACCACTGCGTTACCCCTTCAGCCTCCATATATAATCATAAATAAAAATAGCAGAAAAGGTTATTGTACCCGAGTATCTTCTCACAACTCCAACATTTACTGCGGGCAAGAAAATAGAAGAAGAGGTGATAACGTTGGATGGGTAGACAGGAGACAGGGTCATTTTGTGCATGTTGGTACCATTAAAATCTTCATTAGCAAGAACAAAACTGCTCTGCATTAGGCCCGGGCCATAGAGGTGTGGGGAGAGCGGAGGCGCGCTAACGCTGAGGCTCGCCTGCTGAAATCTGCGCGATTCCATGGACTTGCAGGCGAGCCATCGTGCGCGAAGGGAGCCGGGGGGGAGGTGGATGGAGGCGGGGCAGTGACGTCGCTGGGCCAATCGCCCGCGACGCACTGATGTCAACGTCACGGCGCAAAAGTCACGGCGCCGTGACGTTGACGCTGCTTCAGGCTGATTGGATGTTTTCAGCCGACAGCGCGCTGAAAAACAGCTTGGCTGTCGGCTGAAAATTCCAAAGCCTCAGCACGCCTGCGGACGCTCGCGTGAGCCCCCTCTCAAGGCATCCTCATTGAGGATGCAGGGGCTCAGCGCTGAGCGTCCGCATGGCTCAGCGCTGAGCGTCCGCATGGCTCAGCGCGGCCTGTCCTTCTATGGACTCGGCCTTAGGGGGGAAGTGACCAGTGCTCAGGCGTTTGCTCCCACACATGTGCAACTTATGTATCTAGATCCCAAGTCTCTGGGGAAACTACTCATGTAAAATACAACTATAATGTTTGTCTGGCAAGATATGACCCAACTTGCAACAAACTGTTTGCAGCCTTCAGTTTGATGGTGCGTGTGACACAATTACCATCAATTTGCCAGATTTATGTGGTTTTCTCCTCCACACAAAAGAGGTTGCAGGGTCGGGGTTGAACAAGAGGTAACAAGACATATCATGCAGGCTTTATTAAAGCCATGCAGTGTGACGCTGGTTTACTTTTTTGTCCTTGGTGTCTGGATCAGGGGTGCTCAACTCCAGTCCTCAAAACCAACAGGTCAGATTTAAAGGATATCCCTGCTTCAGCACAGGTGGCTCAATCAGTCCCTGCTTCACTTGTGTGTGTGGGGGGGGGGGGAGAGAGGGGATCTAGAGCAGGGGCTCAATTCCAGTCCTCATCCACCACCCCCCCCCCCAAAACTGGTTACGTTTCCAGGATATCCCAGCTTCAGCTCAGGTGGCTCAATTAGAGGCTCATTCGAAAACGGAGCCTCCGATTGAGCCACCTGTGCTGAAGCAGCGACTGATTGAGCCACCTGTGCTGAAGCTGGGATATCCTGAAAACCTGACCTGTTGGGGGAAAGGGGGGGCTTGAGGACTGGAGTTGAGCACCCCATATCTAGAGCAGTGTTTCCAAACTCCAGTCCTCAGGGAACCCCAACAGGTCAGGTCTTAAGGATAACCCTGCTCCAGCACAGGTGGGTCAATCAGCGGCTCAGTCATTTTGACTGAGCCACCTGTGCTGGAGCAGGAATATCCTTAAGACCTGACCTGTTGGGGTTCCCTGAGGACTGGATTTGGGAAACACTGATCTAGAGGGATGTACATTGACATTTTTTTATTTTTACTCTTGTAGAAAAGATCAACCCCCATCCCAGGATATCCCAGGTTCAATCAGAGGCTCAGTCTTTGACTGAGCCTCTGATTGAACCACCTGTGCCGAAGCAGGGACTGATGGAGATACCTGTGCTGAAGCAGGGATATCTTTAAAACCTGACCTGTTGGGGGAGGTGTGGGCTTGAGGATAGGAGTTGAGCCCCCCCTGGCTTAAGGCACAGCGAGAAAGAAATCACTTGCCTAAGTTAACAATGAGAACTTACTAAGGGATTTGAACCAAGGTTTACCTGCTTCAAGAGCAGTGTCAAGACAGTGACATTAGAAAATATGCCGCACTTACCTGGTGCCGCCCTCCTCCTTTAGTGCCGCGCTGTCCCATTGCCATGGCAACGTGTGACTTCACGTTGCCGTGTGACGTCATATTGCCGGCCGCGCATGCGCAATTTGCCGGCAAGCGCCCGATTGTGCATGCGCGGGCTGACGGCAAGCGCCGATTGTTCATGCACAGGCAGCAAGCGTCGGTCGTGCCTGCTTCACCAAAATTCTGCCGCCCCCCCCAATGTTGCAACCTTAGGCCTCGTCCAGGTTGGTGCTGACCGGGCGCGCGTGCTCACGACAACGCACATGGCTTGCGTGAGCGGGCGGGCGCGCCTGCTCGGCGCTCAGCCGCTTGCCGAGCAAGCAAAATTGATTTTGCTGCTCGCAAGCGCGACACGTGAGCGGTTCGCCCATTGAGGGCGAACCAGCTCCATGATGTCGGGGGGCCGCGCCTCCAGACGCGCGCGCACCTAGCCGGCCAGGAAAAGCACGACCGAGCTAGGCGCAACGCCGGAGAGCCAGCGCGCCCGTTCCCTACCTTGACGAGGCCTTAGGCCCAGGCCTCTCAGGCCTAATGGGAAATTTGCCACCGTCAGGATGGCAAACCAAGGACACGCATAAAAAACTACTAACAGAGCGAAGGGGCGGGATACTTGAACCATCACTCTAGTAAATGACACGTGTGGAGTCCATTGGCAAACCTGCATGTGTTTGCACTTGAACCGGAGCGGTACTGAAATGCAAACCCGTTGCAACGGGCATTATTGAGCATTTGAATAGCTTTTATTTTCCTGCAGTAGGATCTGTGAAGAGGCAAGTGGGGGCCATTATTTTTCATTTTGTTACAGACAGCTTTTCTATTTCCAACCTAAGAATAGGTAATGTGAGACCAACAACGGCCAATTATTGACCTTTGAGTGAAAACAAAAACAAATGGGTACAATGCACTGTAACGTTTTCTGTGCCACCGGACATCCGCGTCCAGGAGCGATCACGCGACGCCATCAGTGCTGCTCTTCCGCTTTGATCCGACTGGCTGCAACCGGAGAGGTCAGCCCGATCTGCTCCTAGAAAACTAGCATGCCGGGTCCATGATGTATTAGGTACGTCAATAGTGCATTGAAAAGGTTAAAGCAGCGTTCCCTATAATGTTTGTTTCCTTATTTTAAAGTTCATAAGTAAAAAACACGTATCATAACTTCTGTATAAGTGACGATTTTCCTGGTAACTGATGCCTTCTCTGTTACGCAACGTGACCTTGCAACCACTCGGATAGCTAGGAAGTTGCGATTTTAGTGGCGACGAGGACCCCGGGAAGCATCTCTGTCAGGGTTTTCTTTCATCCAGTCAGAACTGTCAGGATATGTTCACCACAAACGAGACGGGACCGCGGTGCATAGGTGGGAAATGTAATTACGCCACCCACAGCCACGAGGGCACGTCTTGATTGAAGAATGGTCTGGGATTCCGGGATCGGGGTAGGAGAGGTACGGATGGTAGAGGGTGCGGTAGCCAAGTCCAGGGTTAGAGAGAGAGACGTTGTCGTTAACCGTAAGCCAGAATCCGAATGCCATAGATGAGGAGAGTCGTGATGCCGTATGCCGAGTTCGGGATGCCAGAGGTGCAGGAAGACATAGCAGAAGGCGGTCCGGTACACAAGGAAATCTGTGGAACAGAACTAGGGAGGCAGAGAGTGATGTGAACAACTGGTTCTATGCTCAGCCGACGAATTAATGAATCTGGAGGGTATATGTAGGTATGAGGAACCAATAGCCGAGTAGCAAGGTGGAGGTGTGTGAATGGGCCAGGCTGAGACAGGGATAGGTCTAGATGAGTTCCTGGAGGAGGAGCTATAACTCCTAGAAGTATTGGTGAATTGTATTGTGGCATTGCAAAAGGGTACTGTCTCTTTAAAGGGTTGGTGCGCCCCTGTGTGGCCGCGCCTCCCTGTGGCAGCGTCTGTAGCTGCGTGTGCGGACCCACGCCCTGAACCGAGGGCAGAAGAAGAGACTGGACGTGCGCGCGCGCGCGCATAGGAGGACCGGAGCTCGGCGCCATGGGGAAGGAATCCCTGCGAGCCGCGGGAGACCCAGACAGAGCCGCGGGTGAGTAAGGAGCACGCCGTGCACGGCGTGACTCCTGCTTCCTTACACGAACATAGAAGGCAGTAATCACCAGGACAGGAGTTCAGGCGAGTGCACTTTACTCATGAGCTTGAATTCGGATGAAGTGTGCACGTGAAACGCGTTGGATGTGACCATAGCAGAGGTGGATCCAGCGACACTGAGGAGGAAATGGTGCAGATGTCAGGAAGGAGCATGGTAAAGGCTTGGGCAGCATGATGTCTACCGCCCACGAGGTAGCGTCCAGTGTCCATAACAACGTTACCCACCTCTGTGATTAGCCAACCTATGTTCTAAATTTGTGAGTGCAGTAACACTTGGATGTTACGCATTTCAATATAAATTACTACACTATAGCGTTTCTCTCTGTGCTTCTTTGCTCCTAATTATTTTCATACTGTAGATAAGTTTTAAAAATAAGAATTATTCTAGTAAGTAGGTTGACCTGCCCCTTTAAGTTTGCTACTGCTGAGCCAATCGATAATGCACATGTCCTTAGGACGAGCCTGAAGATTGGAACTCCTGTGTATTTCACTTGCGCAATGTCATGCAATCATTAATTGGCTATAGCCATGTTGGAATCCCTTAGATGTGGTTAAACATATTAAGGGTCATATCTAGTAAGCAGCGTTATGCCACAGGACACCTTCAGCAAGGCTTAGTAAATAGGGCCCTTTAGAGTGACCCATTTAAGTGAATGGGCTGTAAGGTGTCTCACAGCACAGAAGGGGCACTTCGTGTGGTTGCTAACTCTTCAGGTGCTGGAATGTCTGGCACCATGACTCCAGAGTCATGTGATCACTATTGTAGCGATCACATGGTCTTATATGCCCTCCAATGTCTGGAACGGAAGAGGAAATCCTCTTCCTCTGTTTTGATGGTAGCTGTTTATTTCCCAGAATGAAATTAAGGCACGGTACCGGATAATGCCTGGTTTAAATTATTATTATTATTATTTTTAAAATAACTGTTTAGATTGCTGCTTTAAAAACAAAAGTATTCTATTTTTTTTCCTGAAGCTCTCACAGTCTTCCCAGTACAATGTGCTTCTGCTCAGAAGAGCTTACTATCTATTTTTTGAGCCTGGGACACGACACGTGACATGTCAAAGGAGTGAACACTGAGGTTATCCCGCCTCAAACAAGTGCGGTCAGCACTGAGCCATTCTTCCATCGCGGTGCCAAGCCCTGCAGCACTGAGGGTATACAATCCTGCAGTGTCTGTATGACCTGAGGTCTGGCGATATGACTGCAGGTGTTTCCTGAGCATCACAGCAATGTTTTTACTGCTATTTAATGATTAACAGTCCCAGTTCACACTGTGCTACAGACAGATCCTTAACAGTAACAGGGCAGAAATAAGAGAACAAGTCACCTTTGTTTTGTCGCAGAAAGGGAACAAATTATCAGATAGCTCAGGACGTGTACACATGTTGTTGTCCCAAGCGATGCCTGTATTATGCAACATATAATAAGAAACTGCAATGTTTCTTATGTGGTATAACAAAGCAAGGGATAATGTACCAATCCAGTGAAAAGGTGCATTCACTAATCTGTAATGTTGTATCTATCAAGAGCAAACCATGTCTGTAGCACTTTAAAGATCCAGCAATAGAATGCAATGAATATATAATACAATACAGCCAAACATAAAAGCACATATTGTACTTTATTAGGAGAAAGCAGTGTATCCCACAGAGCTTGCAATCTATGAGAAAGGCAGCTTCAGTGGTGCTCAACTCCAATCCTCAAGACCCCCCCAACAGGTCAGGTTTTAAGGATATCCCAGCTTCAGCACAGGTGGCTCAATCGGTGGCTCAGTCTTCACCTGAACCACCTGTGTGGGAGCAGGGATATCCTGAAAACCTTACCTGTTGGGGGGTCTTGAGGGCTGGAGTTGAGCCCCCCTGGATTATTGTACTAAACCAAAAACGGCAGAATCCATTTTTATGAAACCACCGCAGAACATGTGTAAGAACACATACATGTATTATAACACATATATATGTATAATAATACATTATTAAAGGGTTGCAGAATAAAGTTATATTTGGCTGTAAAAAAAAAAGTAAAACAAGGTCCTGATATGAGCTCTTCCCATGGTCTTTGAGCAACTTTGGGAAATGAAAAGTATGGAGGGCTTTGTACTAAGTTAAGCAGTGGTCCTTTGTGCCGCCTGGTTGAAGTTTAGGGAGGCATTGTGGAAATACGCCTTTTCTCATCAGTGGCCCAGACCTGCAGAAGCCCGTTATCGACAAAACGAGGTGTTCACCTAAATGAACGACTCGTTAAGTACTAACGGGGATCTTCAAAGCTCAGAAACACTGCGTTGAGTGCAGTTTTCAGCCGGAGCGAGCCCTCTTGTTACTGTGACGGACGTTGGTGCTGATGATGCAGAAGAGGTGTCCCCTCTAACTCCGCACATCCTCAGAGCTCCGGTATAGTTACCGCAGGGATTAAGCATGATGTTAGTGCCAGAACAGTTAGTGCATGATGCTAGCCTGAAGTCAGGTCAGAGCTAAAGGTGGCGTTACTCCCCTCCAGACACCAAGGCGAGGAAAGAGAGAGAACAAGTGGGATACCCCCCTGGGATTTATGCTAATATGGATGTGCAAAGTATATTTCAATTAATTAAATTAGCATATCTCTCAGGTATCTCAGTGGTGTTCCTTTTTGTGCACAGGTGTCTCTCCACATGTTGTCTAAATGTGTGTTTGGGGTGGTATATACAGTATAGCACTTGAGACTTTAACAAGAAGAGATCTCTCTTTTACATTGTGTTTTAGTGCCCCCATTAGGGGCTTAAATAGCCTTTTTTAAGAAGATATAAAAAGATCCTTTGTAGTCAGCATGGAAAACAGCTCTGTGCTGTCTGGTGGAGTAGAAAAAGCGAGAAGAGTTTACTACAGGCTTTGGGCTTTTTACACACAAATTCAAACAAAATATAAAACAGCTAAGAAAATGCTTACAAAAACAATGTTTTATATCAAAAGAATAAGGTTGGTAATGTGCTTTACAGGGAACACCATGGAGCTTTCTTTTGTAATAGGTCATATTGTGGAGCACTGCCCGTTTAAACCTTGTTACAATGGGACTGCATTCATATCCCCTCGGGCGTCCTCTTTATTGTATTCTCTTCTGTATAAATCCCTACTCCACATCTTCATTTATATTGCAAGTCAAAAGTGCTACATCCTTCCACATACAGTGTCATTAACGCTCAACACATTATACGTATCTTACGTGTGATAAATTCCACATAGAGCTTGGAACAGCCTGTATTTGGAAAACACAGAACCCCAGCAAGCTCTATTTGGGAACCCCTGAGCCCCCGCAAAATATATATATGTATATGTGCCAAAATGGAGTGCTATTGAGCGTGGCATATGTATACAACAGACGACAGAGAAGCCCAATGCTACATCCAACATGACAGAAATACACAGTAAAATACTTATATATTCCCTTGAAATAGGGTCATTTAGTTTAACCCCTTGATATAGACCCACTGTGGTCTTTCTCCCTCCTAATAGAGGTAAATGAGAATTGTAATCCTAATAGAGGTATATTAGTATTTAATCTGGTAGTGTTAGGACTTGCAAACAGGTGTCTGCCTTGTCGTGGCTCGCAAGCGTACAACGCTTTGGCCAAAGGGTTAAACTAAATGACCCTATTTCAAGGGAATATATAAGTATTTTGCTGTGTATTTCTGTCATGTTGGATGTAGCATTGGGCTTCTCTGTGGCCTGTATTTGGAGAACATGTCCCAAGCTGATTGGAACAGCACCATGGAAATAACAAAATGCCCGTAGAGTGATGGAAGGGCCTTAAAAATGTAGTGGTGGTGTGCCTGGTTTTAAGAAAATGTGACCTGGTGCAACCATGGGCTAGAGCTCTTGTTACTTCATTTACAGAGCCCTTATGTATGAATATCTTTATTTATATACCGCACCCAGCTGTACCTGGCGCATTACAAGAGAGACGAAACAGTACAGGCAGTCCTCGGTTATCCACCGGAATCCGTTCTGGAAGTAGCGTTGGAAAGTGAAACCGTTGGAAAGTGAGTCCCATGTTAATCAGTGGCGGTGAGCGTTGGATAACGCACTCAGGCGTCGGATAACTCATTCCTGTGTCGAAAAACGTCCCGTAGGGCTGCATTGTAAAGCGGTGGATATGCCATTCGTTGTAAAGTGAAACGTTGGATAACGAGGACTACCTGTACAGGGAATTATTGTACAATAAGATCAGACAATAGGAAAGGAAATCCCTGCCCTGGAGAGCTTACACTAAGTAGCATGATGGGAAACTTACAGAGACAGCGGGCGAGGGGATAAGTGCAGTAGATGGCAGTTATTGGTAGGAGTGACTATGCCATGAATCTAGGTCAATGAAATGTCTATTATAAGAGATGAGTTTTAAGGTTAGTCTTAAAGGTGGTGAGAGAAGGTGCTTGGTGTAAACAAAATGTGAGTGAGTTCCACAGGTAAGGGGCAGTGACGGCAAAAGCTGTGAGGCGAGAGAAGGCAGTAGAGGTGAAAGGGGTGGAAAGAGAGAGCTGTGGGTTGAACGCAGGAGACGAGCAGGGGCATAACGAGAGATCAGAGCTGATATGTAGAGAGAAGCAGATGAGTGGAGAGCCTTGAATATAAGGCCTTGCTTATAGTGCCGGTGACAGCGACGTCGCGTCCAAAAAAATGTATTGATGCCGTCGCGTGCGCTTATAGTAGACACGACAGCTTGGTCTGGATCGCTGCAAGTCAGCGTCGCCATCGCTGGCACTATAAGCGCGGCCTTTGTGGGTAATCCGAAACTTGATGGGAAACCAGGAGAGGGATTTAAAGCTGCAGTTCAGTCTTTTTTTTTATTTTTTAAATTTATTTTTTTACTTCAATAGTTTCATGTGTGCAATCTCTAATGATCTAAAGAACTGTATAGCTGCAGGTCAATTAGTTCTCCATGTATTGATAGGCAAAATTTGGTGACATAATTAGTGAAGGGATCTGTTTATATTCTGCTTCGCTCCCTCAGTGGAAGCTCATGAATATTCATGAGCATTCCTGCACTGACATGTGCTAGAGGGAGGGCAGGGCTGACAAAGGGGTGTGCCAGGGCTTGTGACAGGACATAAAGGGGCAGTGCCTTAGCAAATGGCTGTTAAAATAGAATACAAGAAAATTGGTCTTTCAAAGTTGTTTTTTTTAAAACAGAAAATGCTAAAAGTATTTTTTCTTACTATAGAACTGATTTATTAAAAAAAACACACATGCAGGATATTGACTGAACTGCAGCTTTAAGGAGGAGATGAGCAGAGACTATTTTGGGAGAAAGGGAAAATATTGTAGCAGCAGAATTTTGGATAGATTGCAAAGGAGAAAGTTGTGAGGCAGGGAGGCCTGTTAGCAGTATGTTACAATAATCCAGATGGGAGAGGATACGGGCATACATCAGAGTTTTAGCAGAAGCGTGACTGAGGAAAGAGCAGAGCTTAGCAATATTAGGGAGGAAGAAGCAGCAAGTTTTAGTCATCCCATGAATGTGAATGGAGAAGGAAAGGGAAGAGTCGAATGTCACTCCAAGGCAACATGCTTTGGTGTCCAGATAGATGGAAGAACCATTTATGTGATGGAGAAAGGGGATTTTGGGCCAGGTTTAGGGGGAAATATGTATCAGTTTTAGCCATATTAGGCTTAAGGCGACGGAGTGCCATCCATGAGGATATAGCCAGGAGGCAATCAGCCCCAATGATGTACCTGGCACGCTAGGGGCACTTACAACATGCTAGGTAAGTCTTAGGCACTTGCTTGTTTTCTAGAGCTGACTGCTCCAAAGGAGCGGCCATCCCGATCTAAAAATAAGTGAAGTTCCCTCCACTCCTCTTCCCGGCATCCGGGTAACAGTCGCATCGCGTAATCGCTCCCGGAGAGATCACATGACCTGAAAGTGCCAGTGGTCCGGTGGCATTCTGGTGAAAGATAATATAGTATTTATCCCTGTGACCACTGGACCCCTATTTAAAGACAGCTTGCCTTTCTATTCTTTTTGACTAAGTTAGAAGCATGTCACTAAACTCAGTCAAACGCATAGGTCACGGGGTGAGTTGTGAGATGGAACAGGCGGAGAAAAGGAAGCTCCATAGAGAGGTCACAGATGATTTATTTATTTGAAATGTATACGTAAGCAGTCTGTTTTGCTTAAAAAGCAGCAGAAAAGCCTGGGACCGAGAGAAGACAGCCTTGAAGAGAGCAAAGGTGAGCAGGTCCTCAGAGGCAGATGACAGTAGAGATAAAAGTAGGCACAGAAGAGTGAGCCGGCTTGAAGGAGAGGAGAATGATGCACATATATTTAGGTTTACTGGTCCTGCACTTCTTCAACCCAGGCTGTGCCGGAAACGCTGTGTCATACTTAATGCATAAGGTTATAGGGATCCATGTTAAAACGGACAGGAAGCAAACATTGACACCACTGTGAGTGCTCATTTGCATGACATTACCCAGAATCCCTGGCTGCAGTGGAAGCATTGTATGCTAAGAGATAATGGGGAAAGGCAGGGTTGTGGGCCTGTTAGAGCCATGAATGTGCTCACAAGTGGTATTTTTATTTGCTGTACAATGTACGGTGGAAGGTTGTTGTCACTTTTTTTTTACTAACCATAACTTTCTTTATCTCTAATTGTACATATAATGGTTTTGGAATTTGGATTTCAAGTTGTAGCCACACACAATTTTCTTGGCTCTATGGGAGTTATCAGTGAAACTCCCAGTTTCTGTCCGTAAAGCCCCGGTCGGCATATCACAGTTTAATAAATAACCCCCATGTCTCACCCTGGCCATGTCATTTAATATACCCCAGTGCCACAGTTTACTCAGCTGGTATTGTGAAATAATAACAGTATCACGTTTCCTTCCTTCATTCGAAAATTGTCATGCTAAACATCTAAAACACTGGCTGAGTCTGCTTTCCCTACTGGCAGCTGTGTGTGAATTCCACTGTGACTTGGGTTTTCAATGGCTAAGCGTTCTCAAGTTCTCCTTATTTTTGTGTGGTATGTGGCTACAACCCACTGGCATAATTAGCCCTCCTGACTAGAACGTGTGTGTTTATTTTGGGAAGAAGACATACCTTGGCCTTGCGGCTGGTGGAACCACTTTCTGTTGATGTAACCTTGTAATTTAGTGCTGCCAAACATTCTGACACGGGACAACCCATTTTGCACAGGTCTGTAGAAAAGTGAGAACAACAGCAGAAAGCATAAAAGGCTTCCAAAAAACCACGTTTTATTTTAAATAAATAAAGCATCCCAGATTGTTTTTGTAGACCGGGCCCCCTCCCCGATCTCTAACTATCTTTAATGCATCAGTCCGTCCTGCCCAATATTTGTTAGAGTATTTATCTTATCAGAACCGGGGGAACATTGGAGACAATTTGCAGTCCCCTGAACTTTGGTTACCTCTTGGTCAAGAATATTTACCTGGTGGAGGACACAATGTAGCTACTGATGTCCGCCCTACCCACGTGTCCAAGAGAAATTTGCAACATCCTTGGTGACCCCATATGAAGTTGGAATAGGCCTCAACCACACATTATAAAAGATATGGTGGGTAAGAAAGTGACGAAAACCCTCCCACCGTGCATTTTATTTGGTATTTAATTTAATTGGCATTACACATTGTAATTATTTGTAAGAAAAACTGCTTTTCTGATAGATTTGTGAACACGCATTTGAATAGAACATACGTTATATGCATTCCAATTACATCAATTTAGTGTGGCACGCTTCTTCAGCTGGGCCAACAAGCCAGAGGCAATTTAACACGTTCCCCCCGTCTAAAAACTTGAATATAACGGACGGCGACTTACTATCAGCAATATAGTGGATACTGGTAAGAAAAAACAGGGTAAAAATTAAATGCAGAACTTCTGCTTTAAACGAGCAATCCAAGCGCTGTTTGTTTTTTAAAATGTTTTTAAACAGGATTGAAGCAGGGGGCCTCCGGAGCTGTACCCCCTTCATTTCAGCTCTGGGGACCCCCTGCTTCCAGAAATACTTACCTCCATTGGGGGTGCCGGTATCTCTCTTCTGTTTAAAGCTCCTGGTAACGCTGGCCAATAGGAAGCCGCACTGGATGACATCACAGTTTCTTATTGGCCCGCAGTACGCGGTAGCTTTGAAGCCGCCATTACATGAACCCCAGCAAGCCCAGCCTGAGCTGCTACTGACTCCCCCTAGCGAGGTACTTATTTCGGAGAGCAGGGGGTCCCCGCAGCTGAAATTAATGGGGTTCAGCTACGGAGAACCCCTGCTTCAATCCTATGTAAAAGAAAAATGACAGAAAAAAACCCCAATGCGCTTGGATTGCCTTTTTAAACTTGATGGACACTTTTCTCCAGATCTGAAATGTCTTGCAGGTCAGTACATAGCAGATTGGGCAAAAAGTACAATAAACATTGAAAGTAAACATCAATCAAACATACTGTAATTAATTGTGTGGTGTATCTGCTGTGGGGCAGCTTAACTCTGTTCCTGTAGCGTGTGAGGAAGGGTGTCTTGCACACTCTGTTCTGAGTAGTCACGTAGATCACATCCACAGCGTTCACACATCTTGAAGTACAGACAACTGCCAACGTCAGGCAAGGACGTGTGCTCCTACAGCTGGAAAAAGCATTGAGTCAGCAAAATCCAGGGGTCTGTAGGAAACCCTAATGTAGAACTAACAAGCAGCAGATGTCTTCTATCCCAGGTGCTTTTGTCCCCATTCTTTCATTCCAGCAAAGTGATGTGTTGGTCGGTCATTAAATCTTGTGTTTGGATAGCACTTGTCATTTCCAAATGCTGCATAATTCTACTTCAGAGGCACTCGTGCAGCCACCTGTGGGGTGGAATCTTGGAAGAACTGGATAGAAAATGTCTTTATTATTTATTTATCCAATGTTTTACCAGGAAGCAATACATTTGAGTGTTACCTCAATATGTCCTGAGCACAGAGTTTCATATTAACATCCAATTACAGCTGGGCAAGGTGAGGTACAGGGAGATTAAGCGGTCTTCTTAAACAGGTTGAGGCGGACAAGATTTGGTCTTTGAATGATGGAGAAAGGACTTAGCTAGCGTCGAAGATGTTGATGACCTTATTGCTGGCTATAATCAAGTAAAGAATGTTACCATATCTCCCTTTCTTCGGTAAACCCAGCTAAAAATGATGCATCTTCACCTTCATCATCCCCCCAAAAGAGACACGTAGGTCACGAAATGTGTGGGGTGTGTTCAGAGCTGCCTCCTGCTGGCTGCCTGTGTTGCAACTATGTTTGAATAAAAGGGTTGAACTTTTGTATCCACTATTGGCGCACCGATTTTTAGTATCAGAGACCTTATAGAATTATATAGGAGTGAGAATGTTTCCTGGGAAATGTTAGTATGTGACCTAGAACCCCCAGCTCACACGTTTAGATTTTTGGACACAACATCTATGTGTTGCCTATCACCTCCCCAACTCCACAATGTTGTTAGAAAGCAGTACACAGGTACAGGTGTTTGTGTATTAATTTCCCAGAATCCCTTGCTGCAGCGGAAGCATTGTACTGTATGCTTGAGATAAAGGGGAAACGCAGGGTTGCAGACCTGTCTGAGAGGTGAATGTTCTCCCAGGTGATATTTTTATTTGCAAGACAGCTGTAATAATTATTAGAGGAACTGTCTCTGCCTATACAGGAGGGAGAAGAGGCTTTGGGGCCATGACTAGGAATGAAGAAGGTGGAGCCACGGGTTAGGGTAAATTTAAATGTTGGCGTTTATACATAGTGCCATTCTTTTGATAGAGTTCAGCTGATAACTCAGCATAAGCAATACTGAAAACAGGGAGGAGTCTAGCTGGAGGCAAAGACGTTTGTTCACATAATAACATTTAGGGGTATTTAAATCGTAACTCTGTGACCTTGACCTCTTACCACCGAAATATTTTATATAAAGTTCTGTTGTCTAGATCAGGGGTGCGCAAACATGTGGTCACCGGTATCTCACCATGTGGAGTACAGGGTAACCCAGAGGTGGCCAACTCCAGTCCTCAAGGGCCACCACCAGGTCAGGTTTTCAAGATATCCATGATTGAGCCATCTGTGCTGAAGCAGGGAAATCCTGAAAACCTGACCTGTTGGTGGCCCTTGAGGACTGGAGTTGACCACCCCTGGGTTAATCTATAGGGAGGGATATAAATGAATTATGCCCTCCCCTAACATGGCCTTCCCCTCTCTCCCTCTCTAGCAAACCCCTATTTCCGTGTCTGGATGGGAGCAACATCCACATACTTACTGTGTCAGTGTAATACTGTAATGTTATTGTAATTACAGTAGGGCCCCGCTTTACGGTGTTCCGCTCATACAGTGGTACCGAGACGGGGGCCGCCATGTCTGCACATGCGCAGAACGGGGGCTGCCCAGATCGCGCATGCGCAGAACGGGGGGTGCAGTGGTCGCGCATGCGCAGAACGGTGGTCGCGCTTTCACAGAACGAAGGTTGCGCATGCGCAGAAGGGGGAATTCCCGGTCTGCGCATGCGCAGATGCCGAAAATCGCCAGTTCCGTTTACAGGGGCCCGTCTGTATCTTCCCACCCCATTGTACAGCCCAAAGAGAATGCTGGAGCTTTATAAATAAATGATAATAATACTTGTATGTTCTAAGTATAATATTACTAGGATATGTGGCGCATGACTACTTTTTTTATTTTCATACCCACAGTACCACTAATTTTATTACTTATAAACTTACCATTCTAATACCTTTTTTTTTTTTTTTAAGGGATTTCTTTCTAGAAAAGCCTTTTTATTCCTATTTTTACAGCATAAATCATGTTTCAATCTTTCTAAAACACGGTCCTTTGTCTCAATGTTTTCTAAATGACACGAATCACTACTTTTATTAGGCGACGCCGACCACTGAATATGTTGTTTTGTTAAACATTGTGTTGCTCTCCCCACATTAAGCATAAGTGTTAATAAGGAAAAAAGTAATAATCTGGGGAGGGGGAGGGGGGCTGTGAGGAAATACAACAAACGTCGGTTTATGAAAGAGCAATAATGGAAAATCTTCCGATATTACAGAAAACCTGATTTCAGTTAAGCCGAGTGAAGTGCAACTTTATCAGAGGATTATCCCATAAAAGGCTCTGGCAAACAGCAAGAGACACCATCTGTGCCACGGTCTCACTTGAAATCTGCAGCAAAGGATTACGCTGGACAGAGGAGGGTTTGAGTCTAAATTTAGAAGGAGTCACACTAGGGGGGCAGACAGAAAGGCTTGAGGTCTCTTAGTGACACAGGGTTGAGGCTACATCATCAAACACTTGGTGGGGCCTAGTTAGTCAAATCTCCAAGCTGCAGAACTAAAGCAAACCCAGTGCAAAAATTAGCACCATATTTAATCAAAGTTAAGGAGTCCCATGGAAAGGTCATTTATCAAAGGTTTCTGTGTGCCAAAATAGGGAAAAAAGCAAAAACTGTTTGTGTGTGAGAAAAGCATCGTTATAAGTGTAGCACCATTTATTAACATAAGCTGTGTCTGCAATAAAGTGAATGCAGTTAGGCTTGTAACACCTTACCATTTGGTCTATACTTTGGGATATGTGGTGTCACATGTCACATTTAGCCTTGAATGCATAAGACACTGTTATACTGTATAAATACACAATGCAGACTGAGTACTGATGTATACTATATGACCAACCTGTCTTCGTGTCATCGCAAGACTGGAATCTGGTTCTGGTATGTCCAAGTGTCCATTGCTCATAGAGGACTTGTCACGGGCGAATACATTTTTTTGCGGATTTGGATCGACTGATTCCTTTGGTCTATGGATTTCGGCGAATCAGTCTCAAAAATTCGATTCGTGTCTTTCCCGGCTGTTTAAAAAAAAATTTTTATCACTGACAATCCATATGGCGGATTCCGAAATCCGTTGGCGGATTTTTAAGAATCCAATTGGCGGATTCCGAAATCGACATATTTGACACTGTGGAACAGATTTTGAATGGAAAGCTTGGGAAATGGATGTCGCCTGTTTGCCCATCTCTGTAGAGGACTCGTAGTAACTAGAATACACTAGGATTAGTGTTAAACCACAAAGGCTGGAGGATACCAGTCTCAGAATGGCATGGAGCCAGTTAGGGAATACAATGACAAAGGAGTAAAGGCAGTGGCGGATTTACAAAACTGCCGCCCTTAGGCAGTTACCTGGTGACGCGCTCCTCCCTCGTGCAGCTCTCCTCCTTTGTACCGCCCTCCTCCTTCAGTATCAAATGAGGCCGGAATGTCCCCATGGCAACGCGACGCAGTGTGCCATCACATTGCTCAACATGACGTCGTATGAAGTTATGTTGCTGCGGCAACGTGACGCCATGTGATGTTGCAGCAACATTTGACACTGAAGGAGGATGGAGGCACGAAGGAGAAGGTAAGAACTGTATAGAGGCCACACGCCCTTCCCCGGCAAACAGTGGGCCTCTGTATATGGGAACTTTTGCTGCCCTATGCCCGGGCCTATCAAGACTGATGGGAAATTCGCTACTAAAGTCAACAACAACTATCTAGTTCCCCAAGATTATCTTTGGTCATTGAGACTCCCAGGGGCTGCAGAACTCAGGCGTTAGGAGGAACCGGTTTCATGGCAGTAGAATTAAATGGTTTGAAAATAGCCATTAAGAACAGTTGGGATAGGCGACAGTAGACTTTGAGGAGACAGGACTTGACATAGCAGCAGGGGGATAGCAAAAAAATAGAGCGAGCGATACAACTACAAATAGTATGAAGTGAACAGGAATAAGACAGTGTGGGAGAGATTGAGTTAATATGTGGAAGAGGGAATCCGAGTGTGAAAGGGTGTGAAAGGGTGTGAGAATGATAGAGTAAAAGGATCTGGAAAATGAAGGCTTGAGAAATAAGAAATGAAAGACATGAAAATAAATATAATAAATAAATAGATAAAGATCTCTCTCCGGGATCGAAACGTTGGACTTTTTGTGCAAGTATTTGTGTACTTTAATACATTTTTTCATTACTGAACTGCTGAGTGCCTTTGTCTCTTTACCTTTCAGGTATTATATGAGATATATATATATATATATATATATATATATATATATATATATATATATATATATATATAAACCATACGATACCGTTTAAAGCACGAGATCAGGAGACAGCACTCTGGTAAGTTTGATCACAAGTTTTTGTATTGAAAAAGACACATGAACCGACGTTTCGGTCCCACTGGGGGACCGAAACGTCGGTTTATGTGTCTTTTTCAATACAAAAACTTGTGATCAAACTTACCAGAGTGCTGTCTCCTGATCTCGTGCTTCAAACGGTATCGTATGGTTTATTATTGCTTTATGGGACAAGCACCCAATTTTTTCTACTTGCAAGTGTAGTGCCGGCTGCTTCTGTGGAATATATATATATATATATATATATATATATATATATATATATATATATAATGTGTGTGTGTGTGTATTTAGGTATCTGTACTGTGTTAACCGAGCTTTAATAATCAAAAATGAATAGACGATACCGTTCTGTGGCTAACGAAATGCTTTTATTTGTGCCAGCTTTCGAGATACACAGCTTCCGGCGGTGTTACATTGAATAAAGCAGGCAAGGGGTTTACTTAAAAACAGTGTCTCTTGGAATGTTATCTGTGACCAGAGCCGATCCCTCCCCCCATGTATAGTATGCGATTTATGACTTGAGGTGGTAAATGGTCCCTGAATGTTAGTGATGTCAGAGAGTGAGTGTGTGTGTATTATATATATATATTGTGACAGAGTCACTGACTCCGTAAGCTGGAATGGAGGATGTGTGTACTTTCCAGCACTAAACCAGTTAACCTACAGTTGGAGATCTGCATACACCTGCAGCCTAATTAAGCAGGAGGCCTAAGAGACTGCAGGTTTAAAAAGCCGGAAGTTGGTTACAGAAGGTGAGCTTGTTTTTCCACGTGAGGGTGGAGAGACTTCTCCCGGCTAGGAAGCCGTAGCCGCTGCTGCTCTGGTCCCCCAGTCCTGCGAGGAGCTTTGCTGCTGGGACCAGCTGGGACCCCAACCCAGGGTAAAGATACAGATTGCTGCGAGGCTGGACACAGCTTGCTCCCCGGAACCTTGTTCCTGTTTGCTACTGGAGCTGCAACAGATAAGACTTTATTATTACACTTATTGGTTATACTTTGTGTTGCATATGTTTTGGGCATGACCAGATTAGCTGACTGCCCTGTTAGTAAGGGCTCAAGAAGTGAGTTAGTTTCCCTAACGGGAATAGGCTTTAATTTCTAGGAAGTACTTTTTTTAAAGGGACAGTGCACCCGTACTTTATTTTGTTTGTGGCTAATAAACCACTATAGTTGAACGTTTCCCATCGTGTCTAGCGTCTTACTGACCCTGCCGCGAGGCCGTCCTGCCACAATATATATACAGTATACAGTATATATATATATATCCCCTGATGAAATCCGCTGAGACGGATGAAACGCGTAGGGTCACGTGGTACAGGAACTACGGTGGCTGAACAGCCCAGGCTCCAGAGCAGAGACGTCAGTCCAGGAGTATCCTGCAATACGATCGATGGAAGATTGAATGCAGCCAGAAGTACCTACTATTCCAACTGAGGTGAAAGAGAAAGGTTTTACTGGCAGCACATCCCACAGCAGAGCTGATTTACAGCGGCAGTATCTGTATGCAGACGGAGGACAGCTGTGATATCTGGTCGTCGGCGTGGTGCATGGGCTTGTCCCATAAATTGCTTGTTTTTATTTGACAAAGTGTGAGTTGGTAATCGTCTGTTCATGGCAAATTAAAACCCTTTATTATCTGATTTTACACAAGGATCGGGCGCTTTTTCTTTTCTTTTTTTCTCATATATATATATACATGTAGAGGTATCAGTACCGTGTTAGCCGAGCTTCAATAATCAAAAAATAAATAGACGATACCGTTCTGTGGCTAACGAAATGCTTTTATTTGTGCGAGCTTTCGAGATACACTGATCTCTTCTTCCGGCGATGTTACAATGAATGAAGCAAGCAAAAGGTATACTTAAAAACAGTGTCTCTTGGAATGTTATCTGTGCTAGTCCTTCCCCCCGGTGTGGATGTGTTTAATGGCTATTTAACACCTATAGGGACCACATAGTATCCACACACACTTTTTGTTGTGCTAAAATCTCTCACATTTCCACACCTACCCACACCATTTATATCCACTCCCACTCCACACACACCTTTTGTAAAGCACTGTATATACTGTGGGCTCTCCATTCATTTATATTCACACTGATACACACACTCTTTCATCACTTGCTTTCAGGAACCTTTTGACACCTCTAGCCATTAAACACATCCACACCGGGGGAAGGACTAGCACAGATAACATTCCAAGTGACACTGTTTTAAGTAAACCTTTTGCTTGCTTCATTCATTGTAACATCGCCGGAAGAAGAGATCAGTGTATCTCGAAAGCTCGCACAAATAAAAGCATTTCGTTAGCCACAGAACGGTATCATCTATTTATTTTTTGAATATATATATATATATATACACATACAAAAAGAGAAGAGTAGCGTTATCAGTGTGTGGGTGCGTTCTAAAATATTACTAAAAAGATATGTGTTATGTGGATCTGTGGTAACGTGAAAAATACAAATAAAATAACAATAAATTGCAATATTAATAATATATAACAATCAAAATAATATGTGAAAAACACAAAAATAACAAATAAAATAAAAATTTATATATATATATATATATATATATATATATATATATATATAGCAAATGGAAATATTACTGTATGCTCATTTGCATGTCTTAGCAGGTCTGCAACCCCGCCTTTCACCATTATCACCCAGCACACAGCACTTCCAATGCAGCAAGGGATTCTGGGAAATGGCATGCAAATGAGCACACAGTGCCACCTTTTCCTTCAAAACCATTAACATGGTTCCCTATAGGCTTAGGCTTGCTGCATGGTCACAGCTTTGAGCACAGCCAGGGTTAAGATGCATAGCCAGTAAACCCACCCACAGACAGCTGTTTTGACATTAATGGGTCTCATCAGTGTGGGATGGGTGGGTTTACTGGCTATGCATCTTAACCCTGTCTGTGCTCAAAGCTGTGACCATGCAGCAAGCTTAAGCCTATAGGGAACCATGTTAATGGTTTTGAAGTAAAAGGTGGCACTGTGTGCTCATTTGCACATTTGCATGTCATTTCCCAGAATCCTTTGCTGCAGTGGAAGTGCTGTGTGCTGGGTGATAATGGTGAAAGGCGAGGTTGCAGACCTGCTAAGACATGCAAATGAGCATACAGTAATATTTCTATTTGCTTTGCTGTGGAGGGTTTTTGTCCCTATTTTTACCCACCATAATTTAACTACAGCAAAAAGCATATTACTGTATGCTCATTTGCATGTTTCCATTTGATATATATATAACCTCCCATTCTTGCATTCCGGCAACCACCAAACCTCAAACAGAAATTAGTCAGCAGAAAACTTCACAACGAACTTAAAGACACTGATAATGGCACAAAACCGTGCAACAACAAACGCTGCAAACTCTGCAAACATATATGCCAAGATCCCACAGCCAGTCACAACCATGGAACACTCAATGTTAAAGGATCATACAGCTACATATCCAGGAATATAATGTATATGATTCAGTGCAACAAATGTGACCAAGGATGCTACATTGGGGAAACCAGCCAAAAACTACAAGGCAGAATGAATATGCACAGACACTCTATACTCCATCACGAAGAAGGAAGATACTGCACACCCGTGGGACATCATTTCTCACAGCCAGATTATTCCATAAATGATTTAAAAATCAAAATCCTCAATGGAATGTTTAAACGCACCCAAGAACAGAAAACATTTGAACTCAGAATGATAAGACTCTTTGACACCAAAACCAAAGGACTTAATGCGGACATGGGTTTTCTCACACATTATCACAATTGTTTGTAATTATCCTGCTTGCCTCTATTCTCATCCACACTTTCTTCCCCCCCACCCCCTTCAGTATCCCCCCCCCCCCATCCACACCTTTCCTTGTCACTCTCCCCTGGCTTCAAACACTTTTAACAATCCACCTACACTACATATCTGTTTTTGTGGGGGGGGGGGGGGGGGTTCTTTCTGTCTACACTGTTTTAGCCATAGATTCCTGTGTATATCAGTATTGACTGACCTGAAGAAGCGAGGAGAACTCTCGAAAGCTTGTCCTATGACACAAATTGTTAGTCCAATAAAAAAGGTATCACCTAATACTAAAGAACTCATTTATTCTGCACTATTGCATCTGGACTAACACGGCTATTTTCTGCTATATATATATATATATATATATATATATATATATATATATATATATATATATGTATGTGTATATATATATATACACAATTCCTACCAGTATACACACAAACAGGCAATGAAATACTTCAATTACACATCCCCATGTGATTAACTGAATAACATTTAGTTATCCAGTCCAGAGCAATAAATATAATATTTTTCTGTTATCTGTGTGTTTGGTGCTCGGTGTCCTCACATGTGATAGTTATCTGTGAGGCCTCTCCCCCTGGGAATGCAACGAGCCATAGACTATTCTGCAGCCTGTGGGATTAAACACAGCAGAAATGCCAGTTCTAACTGGTTTTCTTAAACTCTCAGTGATCTGGAGTCAGTCTCGCTGATTTTTAACAGACTTCAGTGGAGTCTCAATGATAAAAATCAGGATTTTTTTAAATTAAAAATATACAGTATTTTTTTGTGGGGTCCAGAAACCTTGAATCTTACAGATATCAGTCCTCGGAAGGTGACAGCCCAGACAGAAGTGCTCAAGGGGATGGTACGTGGGGTTCAAGATACCACTGCTACTTTTTTTTTTTAATGTAAAAAGTTACTTTATTTACTATTTGACCGAATCCACAGTGAATACAAAACGACAGGCTGCTTCCATTCTAGTGAAAAACCCAACTGCATTTGGCAGTCCCTCCGAATACGTATTTGCTAGAGCTGAAGTAACCAAATGCTAAAATCCGCCTTCAGCCCGAAGCCAAGGACTGGAATTCCCGTTCCATGAAAAAAAAAAAGCAACAAGATTCTGTTGGACAAAGAAAAAGTGGTATATTTATAATATGTACATGAGGCTGAATAGTAACTATGCTACTTGCTTATGACAAGGAAGAAAAAGGCTGAAAAACAAGAATCACAGCAAATAGTTTGCGGTCGGTTAAAACAAAACCATAAAGTTGAAAGTTTCTTTGTTCAGTAATGGCGTGTTCGCTCATCACGTCATCTTCCATCTTTAGTCCCATTGTTGGCTATTTTGGTTCTTCTTTCGGTTTCTCCGCCTTTTTTTTGCTTCTGCTGCATTATCTGCGCATCTCTCTCCTTCCGGGCAGAAGCAGACAATCCATCATCCGTTTTCTTCTGCTTATCCTGACCTTTCTTCATGTTCTTTTGCCGGGCAAGCTCGCGCTGGTTTCCGCGGGTCATCGCTGGTTCTGCTCCGGTCACTCGCTCCCAATCTGGCCGCTACTTTTTAATAACAGAGTTACAGTTCCCTTTAACAGCAAATAGAAATTCTTAAGAATCCGCCAACGGAATGCTGAGTCTACAGATCCGTCCACGGGTTGCGGATTCCGCAGAGTGTATTGGTAACATTGATCCGCTGAAATCCACGGGAGCAAAGGTACCGGCCGATCCAAATTCGCAAAAAAAACATTTGCCCATCTCTACTTGTGAGCACTGCCACTTCTCAGACAGGTCTGCAGCCCGGCTTTTTAACATTGTCTCTTAGCATACAATACTTCCACTGCAGCAAGGGATTCTGGGTAATGACATGCAAATGAGGACTGTCACCTTTTGCTTCATGTCCATTCTAACATGGACCTCTTAGCACATGCCTGACGGAGGGCGGGGTCTTTGACGCCTCCCCCGTGACTCACTGAAGCTGCAGGGTGTGGGGAAAACCCATGATTAGTCCTGGCAGGCCTGCTCTTACTAGGGCTTACTGCCAGGAGAAGGGCCTGGCTATACTAGATAAGATCTTGTTTGCCTAATGCAAGATTGTGGGCACTATTGCGGAGCCAGCTATCTACAAGTACTCCTAATTCCTTCTCCATCAAGGATTCTACTCATTTATCCCCATTTAATTCATAAGGCGCCTATTTATTCTTGTTTCCCAAAAGCATAACCTTACATTTATCTGTATTAAACCTCATCTGCCATTTACCTGCCCACGTTTCCAGTCTCTCCAAGTCCTTCTGGAGAGAAATTACATCATGCTCTGATTCTACTACCTTACACAATTTAGTATCATCAGCAAAGATGGAGACTTTGCTCTCTAGGCCAAACTCAAGGTCATTAATAAACAAGTTACAAAGAAGCGATCCAGTACCGATCCCTGAGGTACTCCACTCACAACTTTAGCCCAACCTGAAAAAGTTCCATTTATTACAACTCTCTGTTGTCTATCCTTCAACCAGTTTTCAATCCAGGTGCAAATATTTTTGCAGAGTCCGATATCCTTAATTTTGTACACTAACCTCTTGTGTGGAACCATAACAAAAGCCTTTGTAAAATCTAAGTAGACAACATCAACTGCATTACCCTGGTCTAAATTCCTACGTACCTCCTCAAAGAAACAAATAAGGTTAGTTTGGCACGATCTATCCTTCATAAATCCATGCTGATTATTACTTATAATTTTGTTTCCATTATGTATTCCTGAATATTATCTTGTACTAAAACTTCAAGTAGCTTCCCCAGTATTGATGTCAGGCTTACAGGTCTGTAATTCCCCGGTTGTGATCTAGCTCCCTTTTTAAATGTAAATGCCAAGTCTGCTTTATGCCAGGCTTGTGGTACTGAGCCTGTGGAAATGGGAGTCCTTGAATTTTAAATTAAATGATTTGGCTATTCCTGAATTTAACTCCTTAAGAACTCTTGGATGTATGTCATCGGGGCTAGGTGCCTTGTTTACTCTAATTTTATCAAGCCACTTATGAACTTCTTCCTCAGTTAACCATGTGTTCATAAATATAGAGGTTGTGGCTTCCTCCTGCGGCACTACTATTGCAATTGATTCTTCCCTGTTAAATACAGAGGCAAAGAATTTGTTTAATACCTCTGCTTTTTCCTGATCTCCAATAATCTGTCTGTCCATCTCGCAAAGGGTCCTATATTTTCTTTACTCATTTTTTTGTTATGAAGGTACTTAAAGAACTTTTGAGGGTTGATCTTACTTTCTATTGCAAAAACGTATTGTTTGGTATGTGGTTATTAGTCACTCTCTACCTGGCCTGTGGTCAAGAAGGGAACAGGAAGAGGAACTTTGGAATCTTAAGGGGATAACGTCCACTGTAACTCTGGGAACCTTTGTGGCTGGCCTGAAGAGACACTTGAAAAGATTAAAGGACCGGCCTGATCTCCGGAAAAGATAGTCAAACGTGAAGTGCACTTGGTACCTCAAAATTGTGGACCTGAGCACGGATTTGAAGTGGGACACTCACTGTCTGGGCTTTAAAAAAAAAGGGGGGGGGGGTGAAATCAAGCAGCAAACAAGAGGATGGTCAGTGGGCTACCACTAGCCACTGACCTGGTCTTTTTTCTTTTTCGAAACCTCTACAGAAAGCCTGTTTTTTCCTCTCTGCTTCTAACCCAGAGGTTGCAAACTCCGGTCCTCTTCTACTGAGCCACTGATTGAGACGCCTGTGCCGAAGCAGGGATATCCCGAAAACCTGACCTGTTGTTAGCCCTTGAGGACTGAAGTTGGCTATCCCTAGTCTAACCCCTTCAGTGCTGGAGTAAGGGTAGTGGATTGTCCTGAATTTGTAGGGAGTGTCCCACCTCAAGCTCTCTGGGACATCAAAAAGTCCTGAATTTGGAGATAACTTGTCTTTCCATTCTTTTGATTGACTTTAGTACAGTAAGTGATGTTTATACTGGAGACAGAGCTTTTTCAATCCACTCACTATTACATTGGTGGGCAACAGGCAGCACTTGTGGGCTTCACCTATGGCCATGACTCTTTGGCTGCCCCAGCAGCCCCCTCTCTCCCCCATGCAGAATAGGAGCGTAGGCGCTTGCTGCCTCAAATCGTAGCTCCTCCTCCCTACCTCACGGTCTTGGACAATTAGTCGTGGCTGTTTTGCCACGACCAAAAGACTGCAGGCGCTTCGCCGCGTCTCATCCTGTCACCGGAACCTGCCGCCTCCGACTACTTTGTCACTAAGGTAAGTGCCTAACCCCCTACCCTAAGCACTTACCCTAAAAAAAAAAACCCTACTGGTAAAACGCTTAAGTTAACCCTTACCCTAAGCACTAAAGTCCATTAAATTAGCCCCCTCCATATATATAATCAAAGGAAAAAAATATATTGAAATTCAGCACGCTGTCTCAATTATCTTTAAGCATCTGAATTACCCTTTTGTCAAAAAAGTGGCACTACCTTTTTATTTACAAACCTGAATTATAATTACCTTTTTTTCCCCATTTACAAACCTTCAACCCTATTTTAAAAAAAAGATATATTTTTTTTTATATGAACGTATTTATCTCATTTTAAAAGCTCCTTCCTTTTCTGTTTACAGGGTGTATTATTTGTATTAACATCTCTTAGGTCAAATACTCTTCCCCTACACAAATTACTATTGATTTTCTGACTATTTAACAGCTTTAGATGTTTATTTGCTAGTTACCCAGCATTTCTCACTCCGACTTCTTATTTATATCACTGTACTCACCGCCTGTTGTACATTTTAATGGCCTCAGGCTGGCTATTTTTTGCACTTCTGTTGTAGGTTTTTGTACTCCTCCCCCACACCTCATATTTCATTTTTTTTTTCTTCTCCAAAAGGAAGGGCCTCAATGTTTGCTTAATGGAACTGGTTTTGACTGCTTCATGATGAAGGCTAATGCCAAAGCAGGGGTCTGTATGGTAACAGTTAGTAAAAGCCCCCATGACAAAAGGCTGTTACCAATCATCTGAAAATACCCTGAGTTTGCAGTTCTATGATCTTTGCTTGGCTTAGAGTATGAAAAAGTTTGATCATGGAAGGGATAAAAGATGCCCATTTTTTGCTTACATTCTGTCACCATGTAAACTATTCTTTATCTCAGGGAGCACAGAGCCATATTTTGTTTTTAGATTTGCCAGAGGGGCTCGGTGTCACTCTGCTGTTCCACTGCTGTCCTACTGCTGTCCTACTGCTGTCATACTGCTGTCCCACTGCTGTCCCACTGCTGTCCCACTTAGGGCAAAATTTATCTAAAGACTGCGAAAAATAGGAACGTAGAACTTGACGGCAGATAGGAACCTCTTGCCCCATTCAGTCTGCCCATTTTTCTAACTGTTGCGAAACCTCAGACTTTTATTAGATACATTGCTTGCGTTAAAATTTAGGATACATTTGCGTCTATCCCAAGCGCTTCTGAATTCCCTGACTGTATTGGCTACGGCCACCTCTGCTGGGCGGCTATTCCATAAATCAACCAGCCTTTTTGTGAAGATGTATTTCCTCACATTTTCTCGGGGCCTCCCACCCTCCTGTTTCAGGGAATGACCTCTTCTTCCAGCACTTCTCTTTCCCTGGAGTATGCTTCCCTCCTGCACCTTATTGAGACCCTTCATGGGGTTAGAGCTAGCTGGGATTGGGTGTTCATGAAACCCTTGATGGCATTAGAGCTTGCTGGGATTGGGTGTTCATGAAACCCTTGATGGCGTTAGAGCTTGCTGGGATTGGGTGTTCATGAAACCCTTGATGGGGTTAGAGCTTGCTGGGATTGGGTGTTCATGAAACCCTTGATGGGGTTAGAGCTTGCTGGGATTGGGTGTTCATGAAACCCTTGATGGGGTTAGAGCTTGCTGGGATTGGGTGTTCATGAAACCCTTGATGGGGTTAGAACTTGCTGGGATTGGGTGTTCATGAAACCCTTGATGGGGTTAGAGCTTGCTGGGATTGGGTGTTCATGAAACCCTTGATGGGGTTAGAACTTGCTGGGATTGGGTGTTCATGAAACCCTTGATGGGGTTAGAGCTTGCTGGGATTGGGTGTTCATGAAACCCTTGATGGGGTTAGAGCTTGCTGGGATTGGGTGTTCATGAAACCCTTGATGGGGTTAGAGCTTGCTGGGATTGGGTGTTCATGAAACCCTTGATGGGGTTAGAGCTAGCTGGGATTGGGTGTTCATGAAACCCTTGATGAGATTAGAGCTAGCTGGGATTGGGTGTTCATGAAACCCTTGATGGGGTTAGAGCTTGCTGGGATTGGGTGTTCATGAAACCCTTGATGGGGTTAGAGCTTGCTGGGATTGGGTGTTCATGAAACCCTTGATGGGGTTAGAGCTAGCTGGGATTGGGTGTTCATGAAACCCTTGATGGGGTTAGAACTTGCTGGGATTGGGTGTTCATGAAACCCTTGATGGGGTTAGAACTTGCTGGGATTGGGTGTTCATGAAACCCTTGATGGGGTTAGAGCTTGCTGGGATTGGGTGTTCATGAAACCCTTGATGGGGTTAGAGCTTGCTGGGATTGGGTGTTCATGAAACCCTTGATGGGGTTAGAGCTAGCTGGGATTGGGTGTTCATGAAACCCTTGATGGCGTTAGAGCTTGCTGGGATTGGGTGTTCATGAAACCCTTGATGGGGTTAGAGCTTGCTGGGATTGGGTGTTCATGAAACCCTTGATGGGGTTAGAGCTTGCTGGGATTGGGTGTTCATGAAACCCTTGATGGGGTTAGAGTTTGCTGGGATTGTGTGTTCATGAAACCCTTGATGGGGTTAGAGCTTGCTGGGACTGGGTGTTCATGAAACCCTTGATGGGGTTAGAGCTTGCTGGGATTGGGTGTTCATGAAACCCTTGATGGGGTTAGAGCTTGCTGGGATTGGGTGTTCATGAAACCCTTGATGGGGTTAGAACTTGCTGGGATTGGGTGTTCATGAAACCCTTGATGGGGTTAGAGCTTGCTGGGATTGGGTGTTCATGAAACCCTTGATGTGGTTAGAGCTTGCTGGGATTGGGTGTTCATGAAACCCTTGATGGGGTTAGAGCTTGCTGGGATTGGGTGTTCATGAAACCCTTGATGGGGTTAGAGCTTGCTAGGATTGGGTGTTCATGAAACCCTTGATGGCGTTAGAGCTTCCTGTGATTGGGTGTTCATGAAACCCTTGATGGGGTTAGAGCTTTCTGGGATTGGGTGTTCATGAAACCCTTGATGGGGTTAGAACTTGCTGGGATTGGGTGTTCATGAAACCCTTGATGGGGTTAGAGCTTGCTGGGATTGTGTGTTCATGAAACCCTTAATGGGGTTAGAGCTTGCTGGGATTGGGTGTTCATGAAACCCTTGATGGGGTTAGAGCTTGCTGAGATTTGGTGTTCATGAAACCCTTGATGGGATTAGAGCTTGCTGGGATTGGGTGGTCATGAAACCCTTGATGGGGTTAGAGCTTGCTGAGATTTGGTGTTCATGAAACCCTTGATGGCGTTAGAGCTTGCTGGGATTGGGTGTTCATGAAACCCTTGATGCATTAAAAATGTTCCAATCATATACCCCTCTCCCGTTTAACCTCCAAACTGTACATATTTATTAGTATTAGGCCATTGGTTTCCAAACAGAAGATACACCCCCTACCCCCCTCACTAAAAGCAATCACTTTGCATTTGGGACCCCCCTTTATCCCAAGCTTTGGTGGTTGGGTTCCCAAAAAATCCCATGTGAAAAAATATTGGGGGTTTTTCTTAGTGGAATATATGAATCAGGTTATTTATTCAGTAAAATAGTTTCCATTCTATGCCCCTTTTCTCAGACACCGCGACATATAGAAAGTGTCAATGTCCCAGCTCTCACTCTGAACCTTCTCCCTCTGGTAGAACCAGCTCCCTGAATTTAAGGTTACCAGCATTGATTGTCATGCTAAACAACCAATGAGTGAGACTCCTGGTTTTTATTTGATTTCTCTGCTGTCTCCCTGAAGATAATTCCCTCGTCAAAGTCTGAAGACAATGGACATTTTGTTTTTACAAATCTGATTCATTTTCATCCCAACTCCCAGAAAGAGGTTTTCAAATGTAGGCCATTATGGTGATTGTTGCCAGGTGGCCTGGCACACTTGTGGTTACAGCACGTTGGCATCTATTCACTAAAGGCTGCACAACTAGTGCAAAACACAGCATCATATTTACCAAAGGAAATGAATCTCATTGAAATGAATGGCTTTTTCTCACCGGATGTAAAAACCTTAGATCCTATAATAATAATAATTGTTTGTTCTTGTATAGCACTGCCAGTTTTACATAGCGCTTTACAGAGACATTTTGCAGACACAGTCCCTGCCCCGTGGAGAACATTCTAATGTTTTTGGTGCCTGAGGCACAGGGAGATAAAGTAACTTGCTCAAGGTCACAAGGAGCCGACACAAGGAATTGAACCAAGTTCCCCTGCTTCAAACTCAGTGCCAGTCAATGTCTTTACTCATTGAGCCGCTCCTTCTCCCTACTGCTTGTCAATGGTTGTCATTTGTATTTAGGTTAGCTGTATGTCTATCCCAAGTATTTTTAATGCCCTTACTCTACCACCTCTCTTGGAAGACTATTCCACAAAGCCACCACCCTTCTAGGGAACACGTACCTCCTTATATTTACCTTTAGCCTCCAATTTCAGAGTATTGAGTAGAGTAGCTACTCTCCAACTTCAGAGTATTTCTCTGAAATATGCATTCCTCCTGTCAGTGGCTGATTTGAAATGCCGCCCGCCTCCTTGCTGCCGCCCTCCTTTTCCATCCGAATACCAGCCTCAAATGATGCCGTGGACATCACCGTGACGTCGCACGGTGCCGCATTGCCATGGTAACGCGATGGCATGGCAACGAGACGTCGTGTGACGTCACATTGGTGACGTCTGCGGCATGATTTAATGCTGTGATTTGAAGGGAGAAGGAGGGCGGCAGCAAGGAGGCGGCCACCACATGTAAGTGCCTTCCCATCAGGCCCGATAGGCCCAAGATAGTGGTAAATATATATGGGGGCAGACATTTTTGCCGCCACAATATTTTGCTGCCCTAGGCCCGGGCCTAATGAGAAATCCTGTACTTTATTGAAACCCTTTAAGTACTGTATTTTGAAAGTTTAAATCATATCCCACTCTCCCTTCTCTTCTTTAAGCAGTACAAATGAATGCCCTTTAGTTACTCCTAATACAGTTTGTGCTGTTAACCAGGGGTTCCACCCGCAGTGCCCGGACACCATGGCGCCTGCCAAGCCTTCTGTGGGTACCCGCGACCTCATTCCCGCCGACAGCTGCCGCATGCCATCTGTGAGCGAGACCAGCGCGGCACTGGAGACCTCCCCCAAGGTAAGTGTATTGTGGGTGCGTGTGCATTGGTTGGTGCCCACCACTCTCCTGAATGCTTAAGTGTGCCCTTGGCCACAAAAATGTTGGGACCCCCGCTCTGTAGACCATGCATCATATTAGTAGCCCTTCCTTGCACAATCTTCAGTTTCTTTATGTCCTTCCAGAGATATAGTTTTCTGAACTGAAAACAACACGCTGGTCTTCAAAAGAATCTATAAAGTGGCATTACCACCTCTCTCCTGCTGCTAATATCTCTATCTATAGCAGGGGGGCGCAACCTTTTTTCCCTGCGCCCCCCTGCCGGCTGTCCCCTCACTCCCGCGCCCCCCCAACCCCAACTTACCCTCGCACCGGCGTAATGACGTCACGTTGCCATAGCAACGTGATGTCGCATGACCTCGCAGCGTCATTTTGACGCCGCGTTGCCATGGCGACGCCGGGAGGAAGCCGCCGGGGCCACGGGTAAGTATGGTTTACAGAGGCCCTGCAGCTCCCCCGGCACTTAATTTAAGTGCCTTCGGGAAGCGCGCGGGGCCTCTGTAAACCCCGCGCCCCCCGTCGGCAGTCTCGCGCCCCCCCTGGGGGTCGCGCCCCACAGATTGCGCACCGCTGATCTATAGGACCAAGCATCCTGCTGGCTTTCCCCCATTGCTTTGTTACATTGCTCGTCTACAAGTCAGCTGAAATAATGACTCCCAGGTCCCTTCTGGAGTGTCTGTCACACATCACACTTTCTTGATTGGTGACCCAGCCTGTCTCACCTTCCACACAACTACAAACAACATATGCTCCTCTATTGAAGATGCATATCCTCTCTTTACTCTAACTGTAAATGATCATATTACAAGTATATATGTATATTCGGACTTGAAGAGCCCCGTGGGGCTCAGACGCTTGTACACTGTAAACTATTGTTGGTCCAATAAAAAGGTATCATACTATGCCTTTTTTTCGCTCTATAGTAGTTGACATTATAGTGCCATTAATCCTGTAGTGTGCCTTTGGGGTTTTGTGACCTAAGTGCTTTATTTTGCACTTCTTGTCATTAAATTGTCATTTTAGTGTCAACCCTGTTGTAGATCATTGTGTCATCTTCAAAGAGCCATGAAAAAATGTGTTACACAGTGGTAGTGCTCTACCCTAGATACACATCCACACACACACACGGTCACGGTCACACACACACACACACACAGTCACACACACACACACACACACAGTCACACACAGTCACACACACACACACAGTCACACAGTCACACACACAGTCACACACACAGTCACACAGTCACACACACACACACACAGACACACAGTCACACACACACACACACACAGTGATTTCCTAGTGGTGCTCAAAATAACTTATCAACATATAAGTGAATAAGACAAAATGACAATAAATAGTGTAAATGTCTCTTATACGTCTCTAAACTTGTGCTTGCTGCCTGGACACCTCACGAACTCTCTCAAATTCCGTTTAATGAAAACGTGGATGTTAAAGTTCTCTGTGGCGCAGGATTATCCCAGCTGTCGTGTGTCTGGATATGTAGACTTTGTGCAATGCAAATTGTGATGTCATCCAACTAATTCCTCACTTGTCCGTGAGAAAAAAATATATGAGCGAGGAACATGGCCTAATAACGTTATGAATAAGCAGTGACTGCCACAAAGGCTTGCTGATCCAGAACTCGCATGTTCTGTGTCTTTCAATCAGCATGTAGAAATATATTTCGAGCGGTTCCACTACCCTCACTTTCTTTAACTCCGACCCAGAAATTCGGAAAATTTGCTCAAAGAATCACTTTCCTCATAAACTGAAAATAGAACGGAATCAGGTGTAATACGTTGTGGTATTTAATATGACAGCATAAAAAGCAGGTAATGCACTCACACATGTGTTCTTTTGGGCTTTAAAGATGATACGGCTGCATGCCACGACTTTTAAGGCTGAGGCCCCGGTGACTCCGATCAAGTGTGGCCTGTGTTCCTTCTCCAACGTTTCCTCACTGGCAGCGAGACGCAGCGTCTCTTGTACTTTCTGATGACATCACAGAGTTATTCTGAAAACCCAGGCTAGCGTCCTTCAAACTGTGGTATTCTGGCAGACACCCAAAATACATGAATACGTCCTACGCGTTTCACAACGCATCCGGTTGCTTCCTCAAAGAAGTATACTTTCCCTGTCCAGGCCATTTGTAATGTCACTAATAAAGAGATACCAGAGCTACTTCACCAGGTCACATTCACCTCCTCTGAATTTACTCTGCGTTACCTATCCTTCAACCAGTGTCTTATCCACTCAACCACCTTAGAATCTAATCCAAAGCATTGCAACATATCAGTTGTCCATGTGGGACAGCGTCAAAGGCCTTACAAAAATCTAATTGAGCTATATCTACTGCTCTAGTGATCTCTTACATTAGTGACCTAGTGAAAAAATCTGTTAGGTTTGTTTGACTTGATCTCCCCCAGGATACCCGTGCTGCCTGGGATCTCGCAAATTGCTAGACTTTAGATATTCAACAATTCTTTCTTTCTTCAGTGTTTCCATTACATTCCCCTCCATTGATGTCAGGCTTGCTGGCCTGTAGTTACCTGTCTCTCCTCTACTTTGGGGCTTTGGGAAGTGGGACTGCGCTTGCTCTTCTCCAGTCACATGGGACTAATTTCTGAAAAAGATATATTTATTGATCGACTCCACCTGTTTACACCCTCAAAATGGACATCGGTTTAAAAAGAACAACTTTGCATAACAATTATATGCAACCATGTCAGCATTTCAGGGAGGAAATAGTTCAGCACTTCAGTAAAAGATATATCAACGTAGAACAACAATAAAGTACATCCGATAATGATCTACAGATGTTACCCGAAGTAACTGTGGACAACATGATGTCATGACTTCCTATTGGCCCACAGGACGTGGGACATTTAAGCTGCCATTATGTTAGCCCCAACTAGCCCAGTCGGAGCTGCTACCGGCACCCCTTTCCAAGGTAAGTATCTCAGGAAGCAGGAGGTCCCTGGAGCTGACATTTCCAGGGTTCCGCTCCAGAGACCCCCTACTTCAATCCTTTTTTAGAAAGTTGGTTGTATGGTAATGCAAATTTGCTGTGTACAGACAAAAACAAGGTTGTTCTTCTTGATAACACCAACTAAAAGTATGGGCACAATGCTACCTGCTAATTGCCCCTCCTTCCTAAGTAAGCTGCTAGAAAACTCCTTTGATGAGATGTTTTGGGTGTGAATAACACTGCTCAGTACTCTTAATCCCCTGGTCCCAAACAAGCATGTTTTTTTTCCAGCACAGAAAGCAGAATGAACCAGGTCTGCAGTTAATGCTTCCTAGATAAACCCAGCCAAACTCTTTTCATGTTTAGTGCTTGTTTTTCCATTGGGAATGAATAACATGGCAGAAAACAGCACAGACGCTTCTCCAGTCCAAGTGTCCTTATTAAATTGTACAATTGGATTTTGCTTCCCAGTTTAACTATTTATATGGCTGTCAGCATCGGGTGACTGAATGTTGGACAGTAAGCAAAAAATATGACAACATATTGTTTATTGTAATCTTGTAATTAGCTCTAAAGTAGAAATGCAAAATCAATTACTGAGTCACTGGATGATTAAAAGTGCAGTTCCGTCTATAAATGCATTTTTTATGTACTTCAAAGTTCATTTGTCCATAGGTTTCCAGTGTAGACTTGTTCTAGGTTGTGATATCTTCTAATGGGCCGCCACCATGAGTTATTTGTAAATAAAATCATATTGTGCAGAGATTTTGAAAGCCTGACAGTACACATGAAGAAGAGACCTGTGAGGTCTCAAGGTTTCTGCCCAGTATCATTTCATTTGTGAAGACATTTTTTTTTGCTTTTTTTTTTGGTACAAATTGTTGTCCCCATTTTCATCTCTAGCCTATTTTTTTTATTGTTAAATGCTCAAATGACATTCTGTGACGCAGTCGTGTTTACAAATGGCCACTACAGTGATTTTCTAAAAACGGTTCTTACATTTTAACTCAGCGCATATAAAGGAGATAAGACCGCTCATCCCATATGTACTTAATACAGTGAAAATGAATTAAATTTATTTAAAATTATTTAATTTAATTTTAACTCAGCCCACATCACTATGGGTAGGGTTTCCAAACGTCCCATAATATATATATATATATATGGGATTGACCCTTATTTAATTGACTTGTGCCGTTTTCCCCGGAAAGGTCTGTAGGGACGCATCATTGTTCCATATTCTAGCGCCTTGACGTGAATTGGCTGAACTTAAAATTACTGTAATGAAATCAGTCATAAAAATGTAATAGATTTCTACTTGAGTGTAATAATGACCTTTTCCGATAGATGTCATCGTTATTAAATTATTACAATAATATGTCCCCCACCCCTATAGGTGTTTCTCAGCGCGCGTCTTCCCCCACCTGGCCGAGCGCAGAGGATTAAAAAAACAACGAATATAGCAGTCAGGAGGGATATACCATTCAGCGCGACGCGTTTGCAAATCATTCCTCGCTCATTATGATGTCACACTTTCATACTGGATTTCGGCGTCCCGTATTATAATAACTTAAATGTGGCGACCTTACAGTAGCTATGGGGTATATTTATTCAGACAAAAGTCGACCAATATGCATCAAAGGAAAAAAGTCCCATTGAAAGCATCTGCATCTTTTGTTTTTGCTCCAGAATTGCACTATTTTTACACTTACATAAACATAATAGAATGAACTAGCACTCACCCGTCTAACACAATTCAACTAGGGGTGCTATGATCCTGTATCAACACCGCAAGATGCTTATAACTATAAAAACAAAAACTGGATCAGCTCTCAAACATAATAATAGTGAAGGACTTACGTTTTGCTTTTGGTCTGAACAAGTTTCTTCTTTAATGTATCAAAAAAAGCAGCAATGCAGAGAGAATCTCAGCACACACAGGGAATATGTGCTGATACGTAGACTCCTCAGCATTTGGAACGGCTGTTACATTCTCTCTGCAGTTAGGTACAACCATAGGACAAACCCCTAACATAATCTGGATGTATTTTGTTTCTTGTGATATAATTGTTCGTGTTTCGGACCTAAATGATAAATTCAAACATGTATTAACAATGGTTAAAGTGGCCCAAGTAAGTAGCGACCCTGTGCTTAGATTTAATTTTTTTTTAAATAAATCTACATTTATTAATCATTGGTGCAAGGCCTTGTAGAGTGTAGTTAAGGACGGGGTCATGGTAAAAAATACAGCGCTGAGCCAGGAAACTTACCTCCTGCATCCGGCATGTGTGGGGCTTTGGTAGACGCTTCCGCAGGCGTGCGGAGGCGTGGGGAATTGCAGCCGACAGATTCATTTCATTTTTTGCGCCGAGGGAAGCGGAGGGCCGGTCACGTGACCGGCAAAAGCCAATGGCACTCCGTGACTTCGGTGCCGTGACGTGGCGCGCTAGCCCCGCCTCCCGCCCCGCCTCCCAAGCGACCTCGCTGTCGCTCATGCCAGGACACAAAAAAGCTCCTGCTTGAGCAGGAGAGCATGAGCGTCAGCGCGGCTCAGCGCTGTATTTTTTCCCATGGCCCAGGCCTTAGAGAGATTTAAGCACTATGTTTGCAGTGCAGTTAGAATGGGCGAGGACTCCCTTTTTTTATTTAAAAAAGAATGTGGAATTGTAAGTTTGTACATACAAATATACAGTATGGATGTGAAATCCTATTATGTGAAATATATTCTGGAAGTGAAAATAAAAAGTATTGCCCTCCATCCAAGTACCATCAAACATTGCAAGCACCACATGACACGGAAGAGTGAGGATTTTTTTTATCAGGGACACTCCTTTGATGTCTAAGAGATCACGGATGCTAAAGAATCAGTGAGACAATTAGAGAGCGTTAAGATGCCTGCATTTATTTGTTCAAGTTTCTGTATCGCCTGCCTTTTTATCCTACTGAATATTTACCTGTTACACCCACACCCCCTTTCACATTTGTTTTTTTCTGACAGGGAGGGTAGGAACACGTGATCACATTGTCATGCAGATGGATGACACAAAATACACAAAAATTCCCCCCTCCTCCCTGCAAATAAAAATGTTCCGAATTAAAATACTTCGACATGCGTAAAAACATCAATCGCCACGTTTTAACGAAGATCCAATCCACGAGTTCCCTCCGGTGCTGAGCACGCTTACACCTCAAGAAAGAACCAGAATCGTAGACCAATTGTAAAACTTCTCTGAGTTGTGCATGGTTAACAGCACAAGTTGTAATGAGACGCGTTCCGTGTCACTGACCTATTGTAAAGAGGAAGGAGCGTGAGCTGCTGTAGGTGCATTTTAACACTGCTGCTGCCAACATCACAACACGTGTTTAGAACAAGTTTTAAAAAATTGTTTCCACATCAATGGAACTAAAAAAAGAAATAAAAAATGGTTTTACATTGATAAAGAAACCATGAAGATTTCTTGCGAGGGTATTTGTTTCAAGCAAAAGGAGGGGGAAGGGGAACGCAAAATGAATGTGTCCCCTAAAGAATTCACTAACTGCACACCTACATAATGTAAAATCTTTGTTAGATTTTACATTATGTAGGTGTGCAGTTAGTGAATTCTTTAGGGGACACATTCATTTTGCATTCCCCTTCCCCCTCCTTTTGCTTGATTCACTTATCAGTTCACAGTTTGCACCCACATTTACAATTACCATTATTATTATATACTTTTTCACTTTACTCAATTAGTGTGGCCCTGTGATCACTCCCCAATCCTCCCCTTGTTTTCTGAGGGTATTTGTTTGTATGCTGAAAAAGAGCAATGAGATGTATTAGGCCGAGCTCATGGTGGCGGCGTCGCTTTGTGCGCGCGCACTTCCAGGACTCTTACCTGATTGGCTATGGTAGTTCCTCAAGTGCCCGCTGCGCGCGTCGACGCTGCTACATTTTGCCGAGATAACTCCAATTGAGATTTCGGGCTGCAGTCACGTGAGCTGGTTCAACCAATGAGGGCAAACCAGCTCCATGACGCATTTGCCACGCCCCCGATCGCCTCCCCAATCTCCTGCAGCCTAGTGCACACATCGCTGGGGCTGCAGGTGTGCGCGTGGTGGCACGGACGGTAGCACGCGCACGCGCACGCGCCACAACCATGAGCTCGGCCTTAGGCAGAGATGTATCAAAGTACTCTTAATTTGATAATTTTGCCCCACGTGTTATTTTGTGGATTGGAAAGTGACACCAGGCTGAGTTAGGGAGCAGTTACACTTATAATGCAATGTATTAAATTCTGAACATCAAAAATCCGGTTAGGTTTACCTTAGAAACAACACCTGAATCTCAGCAAAGGTGGCCCTGAGAGAGTACCCTCCCAATATGCTTCACCTGCACTGCTCCTGACCACTAAGCCAGCAAGGACAGGGTTAACATCATGACGAAAAGAGAAACAACTTCAAAGACCTGCACACTGTCAGCACAAATCCAACCCCCCCCCCCCCCCCCCGCCCCCAATCTCTGCTGCGGGGTCTGTTTGGTGTGCAGCTGATTTCACTTTATATCTGATGCTCTTGGAGATAGCACCCGAGTCCCAGCAAAGGCAGCAAAAGGGTGTCAGCTGTTTGGTAATATTACAGCTGTTGTGTTATTGGTCTTCGGTAAAATAGTTCAGATGCATGTTGAAGCATTTCCATCTTCACATATTACCCTGCGCTAACAGCTCTACCTCCGCACAATCCCACTTCTTCCCCAACGCCAACTCCTTCAAATAACAAACAGCTATCCGACACACACCAACCTTCTCACCCACGTGTACCCCCTTACCCTTCCCTATAGGTTGCGAGCTCTGTGCTCCTTCTCCACTGTAACAATGTATGTTCATGTTTGATATTTGATTGTTTTCGTCCTCCAACCCTATTGTACTGCGCTGTGGCATACATTGGCGCATTATAAATAACTTCTAATAATAAAACCTTCCTTGCTAACAATCTGCGGCAAATGTCGGGAAACAAGGGATACATAATATAGTTTTCAATAATTTTGAGTACTCATTTCTTTTATTTGATTAACAATATTACAATAAATGTAACTATTATTATGACCATATAACCTAATTTGTTCAGAGAACAGTTAATAGTGTATATGTGTGTGTGTGTGTGTGTGTATATATATATTGCAGGTTGCAGACCTGCCTAAGACATGCAGATGAGCATACAGTTGTATTTGCATATATATATATATATATATATATATATATATATATATATATATATATATATATATATATATATATATATATATATATATATATATATATATATATATATTTATTTATTTATTTTTTTAAATAATGCTTGTCATATATTAAAAGCTCAATAAATGTAAAAACTGTATCTCCCTCTGTGTGCTTATTTGCTTGCTCATTACCAGAATCCTTTGCACACAGTGCCGGGTTTAGACATGTGGTACACGCTGAAATGGCTAGGTTTGCGATATACGTAAACACTTGGTACCCTTAACTTATTCTTGGCAAGTGTGTGTATTCAGTAATTAAGCTAATTACACAAACGTATGCCACGCTCATGTTAAAAAGCGCCAGGACATACGTTTTATGTGGTTTTCTACAACAAATAGGGGCTCTGCACAGCCTCTCCTGGTGACATAAATGGGTATCTCTGTTACTTGCAACAGACAGGGCCAATCAGTCAAGCTGCTGTCAGTAATTAGAAACCTGGTTTCTGACAGTTTTGGGGGATTGTTAAATACAGTCTGAATTTACTTAGCCTTGAAAATGTTAGGGTCTGCATCAGGAAAACATGAGTTTTAAAGCACCTTTTGATGTCTATAGCAGGTTTTAGCACACTTTCCCAGCAGTGCAAGATATTTGCAACAGTTTCCTGTTTGTGATAAGTTGTTGCTAATATTCCCAATAGTTTGAACTTGCAAACTGTAACAATAGATAATGTTTCATTAGTAATCTAAGGATACATTGTAGCTGTTGAGTTACAACTGAGTGAAGTAGCCATTATGTTGGGCACGCAATCAGGATTTATAACAGGAGCACCAAATAACTGCCAGCTTATGTAAGTGTTGAATTTTACATTGACATATGGAAAGTAGTATTGCTGCT
>NC_134490.1:22658142-22808142 GCF_040206685.1 Ascaphus truei
ATTTATTTTTTAACACTTGCAACTGCTCTAATGTTATTTTTTTTCCTAATAGGCCCCGGCCAGCTCCACTTAAACATAACACTGTCCTTGGTTCACTTTGTCATAGGCAGGACTGACTTTCACCCCTAATGTGCATACCGCCATTTAATGCGGCCACCCGCAGAACGCTCATCTTTCTTCATGTTTCCTTTGATAAAGTAACCTCTTACTGTCTGCCATCTACACCTGGGGTTTTCTAACTTTTCCACATCACGCACCATTTGCATGATATTTGCGTGGAGGATACGTGTACGTATGTGTGCACGTACATGTACGTGTGCGCGTACTCGTACGTGATATAGTTATCTTTAAGCATATACAGTATGTACTACCAGGAGGTACCTGGCCTATTAAACAAGGAGGGTAGGCCCTCCAATCCCAAATCAAGAATATGCTTTAGAAAGTTCCCGTTTGGTGCGGAAAGGTGGAGATCGCGATTTATACCCGATTTGGGAAGGGCTACGCACCGCGGAAAAGCAATAAATACAATAATAATGCACAGAGCTGTTGAAACGTTGTCTTCCTGAGCATGGCAAATGGTCATGTTCTTTAACAAAACGAATATACCATGTTACGCTACTTCTAGTTATCCTCAGTGCGGGGGGAAAAATACCTTCAACGTGATATGGGAGGGGGGGGGGGGGGCACACCAGTCCTCAAGGGCTACCAACAGGTCAGGTTTTCAGGATATCCCTGCTTCAGCACAGGTGGCTCAAATCAGTGGCTCAGTCGAAGACAGTCACCTTTGCTGAAGCAGGGATATCCTGAAAACCTGACCTGTTGGGGGAAGGGGGTGGCGGAAATCTTGAGGGCTGGAGTTGGCCTCCCCGATTTAGATGTATTCAAATAAAAAAAAGTCAGCCAGATGCAGTTATTTGAAATATGAAAGACTCAGGCGGGGCTTGGACAGCCCCAATATGAGGAAGATTCACACTTAATGGTTTATTCAGTTGTGCAGAGATCGGCTAAATAGATCTGATCCAACATCTGCATAATTATTCTGTTTAAAAGTACAACATATATACAGCTATAAATTAATTCTAAATAGATTTTTCTTTTTTTTTTTCCTTTCTTTTTTCTTCTTCTTTCGTTTTTCTTTTTGTTCTAAAAGTCTTTCCGCTTTCGGTACAGGCTGAAGAAATAAATCGGGCCACTTTCGGCGCGGGTCTGGACTTGTAATGTGGCGACCGGAGGTTTTTTTCCCGCTCTTCTTCCGACTGCTGCAAAGGGTGCTGGGAGGGATTTGACGGTGCCGATCTAGTGTCAACAGAATGAATTGTGGGAAGAAGCCAGGTCCTAATGGATACCTAATGTCAAAATGGTTGTGCGTTGACATGTCTTATTCGGGTTAACCCCTGCGCTGCCAAAGGGGCCTGCTTCTCTGGCAGTGAAGGGGTTAAGTTGGTCTTGTAACGCTTCCAATGTTGATTCGGTCCTCCTGGCGTGACGTGTGTTGCCAAAAGATTTCAGCTACTTCGAAAACCTGTGGAGGAAAGGGTCACAATACAAGTTAGGGCACAAGTTTAGGTTAGTGTAGAAATCTCCGTAAATGTCACGTATAGGACGGAAGTCTTACAGGGGACTAAAAGGGTCTTCTATTAGAGCAGGGGTGGGAAACTCCAGTCCTCAAGGGCCACCAACAGGTTAAGTTTTCAGGATAGCATATATAAGAGAGAGATAAGACTGCTTCCACCATATCTATATATTAGTGTATATAAAGATAAAGCAGGTGCTCAGGGGAACAGTATAATATATATTACAGTGTTGATCTAAAGAAGATCAGAAAGAAGATCAGAAAGAATTCCCCTATCTCAAGCACTCAATGCTGGATAGTAGTAGAGAGACAGTGTTCAGTCTCACAGATAATTGCTGAAGGTAGGTCTATTAACCATATGACAACCAAGAGAATCAGTAGATAAAATAATAAAGTTTTATTTCTAATTCACAATGATAAAAACATATAGATATAACACAATAAAATCCCCATTTTTAAGTGGTTTATAGTAGGCTGTATCCACACTAAATAGCGATAGAATAATATGTAGCCTAAACCATCTGACAACAAATAACTCAATAATGATTGATGCTCAGGGCCAACAGTGCCCTATGTGGCATGGATAGGTAATAAAGGTAATTCTACAGCTGTGGGTGGTATATCACCAAGATGTATCCATGTCACAATATACCATCCAAATCACAGTATCCGCTGCATGACAATACCTCAAAATAGTTATAGTCTGCACACCATATATGACATATCCACAGTAACCATTTCAAGTCTAATACACAGTGAGGTGAACAGACATATTATATGATTGGTATCTGACACTCTTAGACTGTAATTAGCAACCCATTAGTGTATTAGGGTGTCACTATATAAATTGTTAGAGATGTGATGTCAGTATTTGGTCAGAGGCAGAGTAGGTATGTAAAACCTCTAAACCTAAGAAAGCCAAACTTAAATCACTAGCACAGTGTAACTGATATATAGTAGAGGTATGATCGCAGCGGATCAAAATGAGGAGCCACGGCAGCCGCCGATACAAGCCTGGTAGTTCGCCTGAGCTTGGAGGCTGTCGTCACTTCTGATGATGTCACAGGGGTGACGTCTTACGTAACACTGATCTAAGCAAAATCCTCAATGAGACACCACCCGCAGCTGTAGAATTACCTTTATTACCTATCCATGCCACATAGGGCACTGTTAGCCCTGAGCATCAATCATTATTGAGTTATTTGTTGTCAGATGGTTTAGGCTACATATTATTCTATCGCTATTTAGTGTGGATACAGCCTACTATAAACCACTTAAAAATGGGGATTTTATTGTGTTATATCTATATGTTTTTATCATTGTGAATTAGAAATAAAACTTTATTATTTTATCTACTGATTCTCCTGATTCTCATAGACCCACCTTCAGCAATTATCTGTGAGACTGAACACTGTCTCTCTACTACTATCCAGCATTGAGTGCTTGAGATAGGGGAATTCTTTCTGATCTTCTTTAGATCAACATTGTAATATAAGTTTTCAGGACACCCTGCTTCAGCACGTGGCTGTGACTGAGCCACCTGTGCTGATGCAGGGATATCCTGAAAACCTGACCTGTTGGTAGCTCTTGAGGACTGAAGCTGGCCCCCCACGGAAGTCAGTAGGATCAGCCTGTAGAAAAGGAGTATTTCCCATGACGTGGCTGGTATGTACGTAGGGTCCTTTCCGTACCACATGCACCAAAAGGGCAGGGAAAAGGTTAAGAGACCCATCACCTTTATTTGACGCATAAACATGCCCATGTGATTAGTTCACTTTGTCCCCTAGAGGGACTGCTTTAAAGAAAAACAAAAAGTCATTGTGTGAGGGGGTTTGGGTGCTCTAAAATGCCCAGATAGGATGACAAAATGGTATTGGTAAATACATTTTTATTTATTTATTATTATACAGCACCCAAGTGTGTACAGCTTTAAACGGCAAAATAACTTTGCAGGAAGTTTCAAACTATAAGGCAAGTTTGGGAAGTCCTTCTGGGATTGCTTCTGACCCGGTCATTGTTGAAGTGGGGGTTTTGAGGGGGAAAAAAAAAATAAAAAAATACAAAAACTTATTAGATCTAAAAACTACAATACATTCCGCTTTAAATAAAGAAATGTACTTAAAAAAATAAAAAAAATAAAGCACTTATCCACTCCCTGTTATTATTCCAAATCCTAATGATTCATAAGCTCCGTACGAAGTTTCTTGTTGAATGGGCACTTTGGATTTTGCGGCAAATGATTTTTTATTATACGTTTCCGTCGGCTATGGGATAATAAAGAATAATTTGCTGCAAAATCCAAAGTTCCCATTCCTCTTCTTCTGCAGTTGCAGTATCCTACAAAACCCAGCAGGGGGGCCCCTTGAGATGAGGGCACCGGTCACAAGTAATTGAACTCAAAGCTGCACACAAAGCAATTTCCTATGTTTTTTTTTATTTATAAATTTGTACTTGGAGCATTTTTTTAAAAACAACTCTGAATGACATTTTTAATGAATTATAATGTAACAAGCATTTTTGGTTTCTATAGCGACCATTTACAAAGTCACATCCCCTTCCTCTTCAGGCTGTGGCACACCCCTCTTTAAGCCCTGCCCTCTCTCTAGCAGTGCACCCACAGAACTTCCATATTAATATGCAAATTCGTTCTACTGACTGCAGAATACTCCTCTGCAGCCATTTAGTGAACCCCCGAGCCGAATCTTCGCCGATCGATCACAGGAGAACGGATCGATCGGCAACTTAGCTAATTACTTATCACGGTATGGATTTTATTGATGCACATATTAAAAGGAAAAAACAACAAAAACCCACACACCTATTAAGAGGCGTACACAAGAACATGCTATTCTTGTGTGCATAACACATACAGTGTTTATACCTGTGTTTAATCGGACGTGCTCAGCACGAACTAGCCACCATGCATTGAGGCTTGCACTTCGGTCAATCTGCTACAGCTTGGTGTACCCATTCTCTGTGCTCTCTGGTACAGATCAGAGTCCCCAAAGTAACGAGCCCGATACAGCAGTCCTTCCTCTGGAATTAAAAGAAAGAAACAGCCATGAGTGGACGCCACCAAGACAAACACTTGTTTCAGATTCTGTTTCCTTCGGAGAGTTCTTGCATTTAATGGCTTCCACTAAATATATGGCGTGTCAATGACAATACCAATTCGCACTTTCAGTTCATATCCCTGTTATAAGGACCTATCAATTTTGACGTCTTCATTATAGGGTTAAATATACGAAACACTGCAGAAGACACCTCATCACCACCTCATGCATCACTGACAATGTACCCAGCACTGCACGTAGAATTTTGCAGACACAAGTCCTTGCTCTAAGAGCTTACACTCTACATTAGTGCCTGAGGGACATAAAAGGGACTTGCCCAAGGTCATCAGGAGGGCCGATCATGGGATTCGAACCACGTTCACTCGCTCCATAGGCATCTGCCATGCAATGGTGTCACAAGTGAGTGTGACCCTGAAAGGACGTGCGAGCACCAGGCACACTCACTCTGCTGCTTCTCCTTCCAGCAGTTATTCCGGAGGTTGGCTATATAGTCATCTTCCACACTCCTATCCACGTTCTTCATGTTTGTCCCGGTGTACTCCTCCTCAAAGTTATCTGCTACATAGTAAGGTACCTTCAGGTGTTCCGTCACCCTCCTATGTATATGCCCCACAGACCTGTCCGGGGAAAGAAGCCACAGTAAGGACACGGCACACAAGACTGGACCATTTAAAGGGCCAGTGCCTCGTGGGACCCACGTTTACAAATGGCAATGACACGTTTACATCTTGGTGATTGATGCTTTTTTAAACCAATATCCAATATCTAAAGTATTTTTCAATAAGAAATGAATCATTTTAAAGTTGGTTTGAAAACATGGTGAGCCGGTGACATAGTATGGATTTCATTTTCCCTGTCTACTTCAGCAGTGGCCAACTCCAGTCCTCAAGGGCCACCAACAGGTCAGGTTTCAGGATATCCCCGCTTCAGCACAGGTGGCTCAGTCGTTGACTGAGCCCCTGATTTAGCCACCTTTGCTGAAGCAGAGATGTTCCCCAATACGTGGCCTGTTGGTGGCCCTGGAGGACTGGAGTTGGCCACCCCTGCTCTACTGTTTTTTTTTTGTGATAAATCGGTGTGTGCAACAAGAGTTTGCGCAGGCAGCCTCCTCCCCTATCAGAGATTACCAAGAAAGACCATCTCCAAATCCTTTTTTAGTGTTGCTTAAGGCGCGGGGTCCCGGAGCATGGCCTGCCTTCCAATGTTAAGGGCGGAGGAAACCATTCACGGGCCCCACTGAAAACAAAATGCAATTTTAAAAGAAACCCAAAAATATATAAAATGTTTAATATGGATTTATTTCTGTGATGCAAGATACCCTTTAATATGCAATTAACCAAACTATATCAGTAGGAGAAGTGTGGGTTTCCCTAATAGCCTCTCTCCGGAGATTTGCACATCTCTGTAACTGAGCTGTCTCCTGAGTTAACCCTTTAGATCCTTGGCAATGCATTGCAGCCACCTTTGGTAGTAAAGTGCTGGCGATCTTCAGCTTTAGAAAAGACAATTACAGGCACTGGCCCCCACCGCCTGCCATTTAAAGGGCCACGCCCACACAAACACAACAGGTTTTCTAAACCATGGATGTTTGTCACGGGGCAGTCCCTGTTCGGAAAGGGAAAGAAGGACAGTGGTATGTGTCATAGTTTCAAAGTGACTGAAGCCCATTTTGACAAATAAAAAAGGTGTAAGTCTAGAAAATACAGCGCCTCAGACGTCAAAGGTTATTGTCTCTACAGCCAGAGTGACTTTGTTACCCCCCTGGGGCAGCCAGAGTGACTTTGTAACCCCCCCCCCGGGGCAGCCAGTGACTTTGTAACCCCCCCCCCGGGGCAGCCAGTGACTTTGTAACCCCCCCGGGGCACCCAGTGACTTTGTAACCCCCCCCGGGGCAGCCAGTGACTTTGTAACCTCCCCTGGGGCAGCTAGAGTGACTTTGTAACCCCCCTGGGGCAGCCAGAGTGACTTTGTAACCCCCCTGGGGCAGCCAGAGTGACTTTGTAACCCCCCTGGGGCAGCCAGAGTGACTTTGTAACCCCCCTGGGGCAGCCAGAGTGACTTTGTAACCCCCCTGGGGCAGCCAGAGTGACTTTGTAACCCCCCCGGGGCAGCCAGAGTGACTTTGTAACCCCCCCGGGGCAGCCAGAGTGACTTTGTAACCCCCCCGGGGCAGCCAGAGTGACTTTGTAACCCCCCCGGGGCGTCCTTATGCATTTAGCGCCTGCAATCAGCGCTTCATCCAGAATAACCAGGCATACATATTTTTGAATAATGGTTTAAACTGAACATTTCCAGGAAAACAAAAGATCTGGAAGGTTTTTACCAATTTTATTGTAATGTATTTGAGGTAGAACGGACAGTTTACAAATTGAGAGGTAAATCGCCATCTTTGTTTTGTCCACTGTTTATATAGTAATTATGACGCCATTGTTACTCAATCAGATGTACGCAGCGGATCTGCAGGGATCCAGCGGATCCGGAGAAAGGGGATTTTTTTTTTAAAAACAAGATGCAAATAAGTAGTCGCAATTTTTAGGGCGTTTGCACGGAGAAATTGTTTAAACCAGAAATACCAGCTGCGTGTTTACTCTTTACAGTATGGGTGCTCAAGTCCCGCCCTCAAGCCCTCCCAACAAGTCAGGTTTTCAGGATATCCCTGCTTCAGCACAGGTGGCTCAGTCTTCGACTGAGCCTCTGATTGCACCACCTGTGCTGAAGCTGAGGTATGCTGAACACCTGACCTGTTGAAGGGGCTTGAGGACTGGAGTTGAGCACCCCTGCTTTACAGAATGTGAAACCAGGGGGTCCCCTGGAGATGAACCCTGTAACTTCAGCTCCCACGGTTCCCGAGATACCTACCCGTGAAGTTGCCACCACATGGGGTTTGACCCGGAGACTACGGGCAACGCTAACCTATCTCTGGGCTACGGGTTTAGCTTTCAAATCTCGGGGCCAGGTGTGCAAACTGAAGGGCCGTGGCAGGAGAACAGGAAGGGGGGCCGAGGAGTTGAATGGCGGCAGTGGGTGACGGCCAGGGAGGAGCGCGCCCCACCGGTCCGACCCGGATTCTCGGGCGGTATCTCCCCTTGCATGCTCCTGTCCAAATGGCTCAGCGTTGCCATGACAACGTGACATCACGGCTCCATGACAATAGGAGGTCCTGCGGCACCGCATTGCCATGACAACGTGGCGCCCATACGGATTGTGACGTCTCAGTCATGGCAACGCGACTCCATTTGACGTCGCGGAACCATTTTGATTGGACCATGCAGGGGGAGATGTCGCCGCTGGAGAAGGTGAGCGAGTTAAATATATAAATAAAAAAGTTTGTTTTTTACAGTCTCCTTCAGCAGAAGGTGGCAACTATGACCACCACCTATGCACATCCAGGGGAAACAAAATGGGAGTTCAAACCTTGCGCCATGCAGCCTAATAGGAAACCGTGACGTCATCCATTGTGGCTTTCTAATGGACGGCCTTTTAAGCCCCGTGTGGAACACAGACATTGACACTTCAATATCTCGTGAACTGGGGCATCCCATGGAGCTGAAATGAACATGGTTCAGCACAGGAGGAAGCCCCTGTACCCATCCTGTAAAAAATACACAAATGGACAGGGGGTGAGAAGGGAGGGGGGTTGCTGCTTTAATTTTATTTTGACCCATAATGTGGGACTGCTCCATTAAGCAAATCTAACCATGCTGACACGGTCTGGAAAATTAATAAAGTTTTTCATTTTAAAACAGGCACCCTGAATAAGGAGGGGGGAGGGGGGTTGCCCGTCCAATGTGGTCTATACCCATAATCCATTGCCTTACCTTGGTCAGAGAACCTATCAGGAGGGAGAGGGGCAGACACTGTGCAAGGTCGATTACACACGGCAGCAGCGGAGGAACGTAATCCCCTTCGTTACCTACTTAATAAACTCATCTTTTGTTTTAAATTAACAAAAAAAATACTTCTACGCATTTGTAAAACATTATCTAGGGCAGGGGGTTCTCAACGCCAGTCCCACAAACCGGTCAGGTTGTCAGGATATCTTTACTTCAGCAGAAGTGGCTGAGCCACCTGTGCTGAAGCAGGGACATCCTGAAAACCTGACCTGTGGAGGGGGCTTGAGCACTGGAGTTGAGAACCCTCTGCTCTAGATCATCTGTTCCTGCCTCCGGCTCTTTTTGATTGTGTTGCAAGGCCCACCCGGCAGTGGAGGGGTTAAGGATGATTGTGTTTGTTTAAGGCAGCTAATTACACTGCCAAGTTGTTTACACAATGTTTTTCTTTGAGAGTGGAGTGGGAGCGCCCTGCAACATTCAACCTGACCCAGCTGCAATTATCACTATAAATATATACATACACAAATCCCTGGGAGATGGCCTTGCGTGACCCAAGGACTACGTTTAAACATCGCTTACAATGAGCCCCTTCTGGGGATTAACCCTTTACCGGCTGGAGGGACCCATCTTTTACTTATTTTGCATTACATTAAAGCTTCTGACCCCCACTGCGTGTCCGATCCTGTGTAAACCGAAATAAAATGACCCCAAATAGTACAAATAATGACGTCAGATTTTGTGCAGTATTTAGTAACAAATAGCCACAAGGCAGACCTGGCAAGGGCATGTGTTCGAGCCACTAGCCCCATCACTGCCGGGTGCGGGTGTCGCTCACCCTTTTCATAGTTTATGAACATCAAATTCTTATTTTACCGAAAGAAAAAGGAATTCTCTAGAGATTCTAGCAATCATTACACAGATCAGCGATGTCTAGTCTCAAGGAAGCCTGCAGCTACTAAATATTCCGTGCTAATTTATCGCATTTGGACACCTCTTAAGATATCGTAACTACATTTTGCATTACTGTTCCGGAGATCAAGGAGCAGCTTTCTGTTTGTGTTTGGATACAAATCACAAATGACATCACTGATGACATCACAAATGGTATGATCCCATCACACAACCCTCAAGCTACCCACTTGGTAGCTCTGAAAATCCAAATTTGCAACATTAGCAAAAATACAGGAGCAGCCAAAGTCATGGCCACGACCCCCTAAGCCCCCCCCCCCCCCCCAATTGGATCTCCTGCTCTACAACCGCAGACCAAAGGTCGCGGCTGAAACAGGACAACGCGCCGCCAGACGTTCCAGCGCACATGCAGCCGGAAGCACAGGGGCCGTAGCCTTAGAATTCCCGAGCTACGCCGGGTACTAGAGCAAGTGGGCTATATTTCTTCTTCCTGCATATTAAAATAATCCAAAAATAATCAGCCGTCACAAATATACACCAGCCAATGTGTCATTTTGTGGGGGGGGGGGGGGGCATTAGAGAGTTTTTTTTCTGTGTATTTATTCTGTTTGAAAGTATTTAATATATTTTGATACTGCATAACACCAATAGCACAATACTTCTTGCTGAAAGGACCATGCTATAAAGATAAACAAACAATGTACAAGATATACAGACCTAAAAACACTATAAAAAGAATACAAGTGAGTACAGGTGTCCCACATAGAGCTATCCCTAAAGGACTATGCTGCTGGACTCAGCAAAAGGACTGCTCCTTAGTCCAATTTAATTGTAGGGGGGGTGAGGGGGGAGAAAATCAGCTCAGCAAAAAATCTTTTGTTCTCAACATTTTTCTGAGATACATTTTTTTGCCCTTGTTCCTCCCCCCGTATTCCAAAGACCAATATAAGGGAGATTTGGGAGTCCACTTGTGCCTAAGATGTCAATTTTAAGGCAAAGGTATTGGTTTGTTGTACGTGTGACTTCACTGAAGTCTGAGAGTGCGGATTGTAATATCAGTGAGAGCTGCAGGTTGTCTGTGAGACTCTTCACTCTTTCTTTGGGGGGAGGGAGGAGCATTATCTCGACTCTGATAAATCAGGGCACATAACATTACCTAAAATCAGGAACAGATGTTCTGTCCCCAGAGTTATATTCATCAAGATAATTATATGCAACAATACCAGCCATAATGTCACATTATCGCTGAGTTAACTCCAAACTTTGTGCGTTCCTGATAGTCTTACTCGGATTCAGACCCCGAAATTGGTCTTTAGATCAAGTGAAGAGAAAGGAGGATAGGAGGGGGAAATAAGGCTATGTTATATAGCGAATGCCCGTGGCGTTGCAGACACCACAAAAATCATATTTCAGGGTCTGGATGGAAGCAACGCCAGGTTTAGCTAGGATTGACCACATCGTTACTTCCCGGTGTTAATCTTCATGTGCCTTAGTGGATCGTGGATGATAGAACGCCTCATTTGCATCTGATTATCACCAATGTCTGTTTTAGTTAATGCCAAGTGCTTTGCGGAAGACACCATGGCCTAACTTTGTTCTGAACTTCAGTGAAACTGCAGTTACTGTCACGTCAAGTAAACCTAACAGAGCTTATTGAATCTGGATGCAAGGTGGGGGTGGTCATTCATTAATCAGTTACGGGTTAACACACACAATCCGGCGTTAACTCCCACTAACTTCAATGCGAGTCAATGCCAGATCAGCTGCACAAACCTGTAACGGTCATTAATAAATAACCTACTCCCCCACACCTGCCCTCTCCCAATGGTTCTGTTCAATATGGTTGCAAGGGGAAGATGGCTTACAAGTACTGAATAAAGAAAGGACTTGTAATCACGGAGCCAAGTAATATAGGTGCTGTAATAGTTCTTGTTAGCACGGAGGGTGGTTGCACATGAAGTATTTTCTAAAGCAGGGGAGCGCAAACTTTTTGTGCTGCGCCCCCCTGTCTCTCTGCCCCCGGCTCTCGCGCCCCCCTGCCTTCCTTCAGGCGAGTCAGATGACGCTCGTGTGCGTGTGACGTCAGGTCACATGGTGCCGCGGCGTCTATTGACGCCGCGTTGCCATGGCGACGCAACACAGACGGCTGAATCCCGGTAAGTAAACAGTTGCAGGGGCCTCACGCGATCCCCCGGCATTTAATTTAAATGCCTGGGGGAAGAGCGCGGGGCCTCTGCAACTGCCCGCGCCCCCCCAGCACAATCTCCCGCCCCCCCTGGGGGTCGCGCCCCCCACTTTGCGCACCGCTGTTCTAAAGCAACGTCCTCTGCTCAGGAGACACAGAATATTTTTGTTTGCCATTGGTGTATGCCAACAGTGACCCCTGCTGGAATATATTAGGCATTACAATTTAAAGCCACTTCAGTGCAACTCGATATATCATAAATGTCATGAAAACTCGACATTCTGAGGCATGCCAGGGTATGTCAAGATATCTGGGGGAACACAGTGAGGCCGCGCTGTGTGTGTGTATAATAAAGTATTGTAATAGGATGCTTGTACTAACGGTCTATGGCTGAGGCTGTAAGGCGGAGTGGAAACCATCATCTGGCTCAGAGCAGACACAATGATGAGGATCAAAATAGGCATCAGCTGAACGAACATTCCAAGGCTGCCCTGAAGGAAGACAAATGGCACAAGTTACAGACACCAAGCCAACCCCACGTCAAGCCAACCCCACGCCAAAGCCAACCCCACACCAAAGCCAACCCCACGCCAAAGCCAACCCCACGCCAAAGCCAACCCCACGCCAAAGCAAACCCCACGCCAAAGCAAACCCCACGCCAAAGCAAACCCCACGCCAAAGCAAACCCCACGCCAAAGCAAACCCCACGCCAAAGCAAACCCCAAGCCAAAGCAAACCTCACGCCAAAAGCAAACCTCACGCCAAAAGCAAACCCCACGCCAAAAGCAAACCCCACGCCAAAGCAAACCCCACGCCAAAGCAAACCCCACGCCAAAGCAAACCCCACGCCAAAGCAAACCCCACGCCAAAGCAAACCCCACGCCAAAGCAAACCCCACGCCAAAGCAAACCCCACGCCAAAGCAAACCCAACGCCAAAGCAAACCCAACGCCAAAGCAAACCCAACGCCAAAGCAAACCCAACGCCAAAGCAAACCCAACGCCAAAGCAAACCCAACGCCAAAGCAAACCCAACGCCAAAGCAAACCCAACGCCAACTTCTCTTCCAAACTCGTGCACAGTGTCAAGTTCCACAGGGAGGTCAACTACTTCTGTCTGTTTAAATTTATATTTCAAGTGCTTATCCCCACTATGTGTTATATTATTACGCCACGTGTATTACTGCTGGAAAGCGTTATATAAAGGAAGACATACATACTATATTTCCAAGTGCAGTGAAGTGGTGCATTGACACACACACACACACACACACACGTTGATCACTGTCAAATACAGTAAATCCAATTGATTGAAGGGGCAAAAAGGAGGTATGTGCCAAACACACGCGTTATAAGTGAAACTTGTGTGTGTTTTCACACTGTCAAAAGTGTTTCATGCCATAATTATCATAAGCATGAAAGTACAATTTGATTGATAAAATACAATGAAGTGTGACTGAAGGTGCGGGCTTGGCACATACTCCTTATTTTTGAACAATTTGTATAGTTGTGATAGTATGGTTTTGTATATTTGTCTAATGTGTTATTGTGCACTTCTGGAGTTTGTATTGTACATGTGAGATATGTGTAAAAAAATAAATATATATGTATATATGTAAATTATATATATATATATATATATATATATATATACATATATATATGTAAATATATATATATATATGTAAATATATATGTATATATATATATGTGTGTAAATATATATATATATATATATATATACATATACACATACACACACACGTGTGGTGTGTGTGTGTATGGTGTGTGTGGTGTGTGTGTTTTGTGATAATTTTCAGATTTTTTGGATGGCACTGCCACAAAAGAAGTTTCACTTCAAAAATCCAAATGTGGTGGATCTGCCTATATGATAGATGGATCTCTCTCCCCTTATGTTAGCATGAATATATTTGTGATCATCATTACCCAGCAGTCACAAAGACGACAGGATGATCCTAACAGTTATTACTTACTTCTCCTTGGTTCTCCCGCCTGTCTTGTCGCTGCTGGTACGTGTAACGCATCCGTCCGTTGCTGTATACGTGAACATTACCTGTGAACAGAGAATGGGTTTGATTGTCAACACAATACTGAAGTCTGGCTTTAGTACCAGGTTGGTATTTACTATATTCGAGTATCCTCGCCAGTATATAGTTAGTGATGTACTTAAAAGGTTAAGTAGCTGTATAGCTCTTGGAGAAATGTATACTTGTATGCTGTGATATCTAATGTTGAGCCATTAAAAAGCTATTAATAAATTAAGTTATAGTGTATTATATATTTTCGGGTGTCCAGTGTCCCAGGACAATAAGCCAAGGGAACTCCTTGCCAACCTGTTCCTGGCATTGGCAAGGCAGGCCATTTTTAGGACCAGGAAGCAGTGTTTGGAAGGTGAGGTCCCAATGACCATGTTCCTGGGCACTAGTGCGCTCCAGTACCCGGGCAGAGTACACTGGGATGGTTCCAGAGTTTGCCTCCCAGTGGGCACCAGATTGGGTTCTCTACTCTGTATCTGCCCGTATGGATTTCTTTATATTAACCCTCCATTTTTAGTGCAGTTTATTTTTGTTTATTGGTTTATTTTGTTACTTGTTTGTCTAGTTTATTTTTGTCCTATTTGGTTCTGGAAACCAAACAGGATTTCAGTTTAACCGATTGGCCCAGGTAACCCAGAACAAAATAGGCCCAATGACTTGGAGCCAGGTGAAGACCATACAGTTGTGGTAGAAACAAGCGACCAGATAATGTACTTACTAGAGGGAAATCCTCCTCCAAAAAACATATTGAAGAGGTCCTCAGGAGAGATGTCTGCCTCGAACCCTCGGTGGAAGTCGGAGTGTCCATGTCGTGTAGTATTGACCTTTTCATCTCCAAACTGGTCATACTGTTTCCTCTTCTCTGCATTGCCTAACACGGCATATGCATTTCCAATGGCTGAGCAAGAAACACAATTATAAATATCACACACACACAAACAAACAAACACGTCACTGGTTTTCAAATAGGGGATCCTGGTTCGAATCCCAGCGTCTGTTCTGGTGTGACGTTGGGTAGGTCACCAACACTATATACATACCTAATGCATTTCATAGAAAACAAGTGTACTACAAGTATTAAAACATGTATACACTAGCTCATCTAAATGCCAGATTTGAGTTCCCAAGTTTTGCATGTAAAAGTGCAGTATTAATCATAGACGGTGACTGAGCACACAATGTCGTAACATTAGATAAACCCCCAAATGAAATTTTGCAACAGCACAGTACAGATCCATATTAAGAAACTCGTTGTCCATATCTTCTCTTATCAGCGGAACTAAAAAGTACATATAGTATATACATTACGATCATAAAAAATAGAAATCTTATAACCCAACAACACAAACAGAGAAATAGCTGATGTGTAGAAACTTGTTTCTCTTGCTGCAGCATGTGCAAGATTAGGATGTCTTTACCTTGGACTCTCTGGACCTGCAGTCATGGCAGAGAAAATCAAGAAAAGGTCTTTGGCTCAGCGAGATCAGACGTGCAGTTACATTGGAAGCAATTAAGTGGAAAGGCTTCTTTTACAATGGCTTTTTCAGTAGGTCTTAATGATATCTTTGCTTCAGCCCAGGTGGCTCAATCTGTCCCTGCTTCAGCACAGGTGGCTCAGAGGCTCAGTCTTTGACCGAGCCACCTGTGCTGAAGCTGGGATATCCTGAAAACCTGTCCTGACCTGTTGGGGGGGGGGGGGGGGGGGGGGAGGAAGGGAGACTTGAGTTGAGCACCCCTATTGTACCATATTTACATATAATCTAATGTCTGTTCTGCAAAGGTATGTATGTATGTATGTATGTATGTATGTATGTATGTATGTATGTATGTATGTATGTATGTATGTATGTATGTAACCCCTTTGCTGTTGGGTGAGCCTGCAACATATATATACATACACATATGGCTGCAGATGCCGTTACTGCGCGGTTCACAATGTCCTGCGGCAGATTCAACTATCACACAATATCACACAATATTACATATTTTTGCTTTGCGCTGGTTAGCAGCGAGCCAATGCCTGAGAAAATAGGTCCTTTCGAAAATGACAACGGTGGCTATCTTTAATATGCTTGAGTTTCTCCATCATCTCCCAAACCCCACATTTCAGAGCTTGCCCTAGTTATTGAGATAGGCAAGTCAGGAGGATGGGAAAGACCACGGTTTGAGTGAGCACAAGGGAAATGAATGAGGCTTCAGAGTACAGATCCCTGGACAGGTAAAAAGGACTTTCTTCTTCCTAATGAATGAGTCCCTGATAAATACTGGCTCGCAACACTCATTTCTCCCATTAACGCTTTTCTAAAACATAAAAGCCCATATAAACGTCTGTTATTGGTAAAGAAGCCAAAATCATTTCTTAAGCAGTCTTCCATAAGACGCCTTTTGGCGCTGGAAGGCGCCATACAGCCGACATGAAGGAATCTTCCACTGCCAGAAGGTGCCCAAGGTCAGGTCCTCAGTGGCCGCTGCGGCGTGTGCGCCACACACCACAGCACAGCCCTCTATGGAGCAGGCCCCAGTGGCCGTGTGTGTGTGGGTGCGCCAAGCGTGATGACGCGTACGCTGGCAGAGAAGACAACAATTTTGTCTTCCCGTGCCGCGATCCCGCCGTCGGCGCGCAGTCAATGGAAGGGCAGATATGCCCCATCATGGCCGCGCCTTCCCCCGCATCCCATTGCTCCCCTACAGACCACACAACGCGGCTTTCAACTGTGCAGGCGCGCGTGCTGCAGGTAACACTGCGGCCGTAGCCGTATGGCTGACGGCTACTTACGAAATGGTTCTGGCTCTTGTTTAGCAACACCAAAATGAAATAACATAAGTGCTCTATTGGTCTAGTTATATAATGCTACTCCCTACAATGATTCCATTCCAAGGAACAACCATACAGATTACAAAAAACAAAAATACATTGCATCGCTGGATGGGCATCACATGAGGTTTTCTTCTCACTGGTCTGATAGATCCCCTTATGAACGCCATTTATACACAATAGAATTCTTTCTTCCCACAAGACACCAAATGGATTACAATACAGAATTCATAGCAAACAGAGTCAAGCGCGTCAGCACAGACCAGTGTAGAGAACACCAGTCATACTGTACTAGTATTGATAAACGTGGCACTACAATATTTGATTGTATACAAGTTATTCAATTAAATTATTACCAAATTTTACATTTTGGCAATCAAACCCCCAAATGAACACATTGTATGGAATGCTTTAATTGGAGCGTAATTTACCCAATAAATAACCCAATGCGTGCATTGCTACTTTTTTGTTTGCATTATTTTTTTTACTTTAAAGAAGCCTTGTCATGCCCTTTCTGCTGCTGTTATTTTTTTAATCTGATCGTTCGTTTAGGAGATAAGCGTTTGAAATATTAAATGTCCGGGAGGTTAAAATTAAGTTCTCTAACATGGGTGCGCAGCAAATTGGGGCGGGGGGGGGGGGAGCACGGCACTTACAGAGGCCCCACGCTCTTCCCAAGGCATGATCTAGTTCTTGGACATAGGAGAACAAATGAGTTTGTGGTAGCTCCTTTTTCGGTGCCTCTTATATTTGAGTTCAGATTGAGCTAAAAGGACTTTTACTCACTTTTGCCATTGTTTGCTTGCCTCACTAGGCTATATTACAAGAGGTGAAAGGACTTTATTTTAAGCCTGCCATGATCGTTATCATGAACCCAATGCCAGCAGGGGCCTGAAGTTGTAGTATCTGCACAACGGTCTGCATTTTGTATTTTACAACTGTTTAGCACGTGAAAAGCCTTTAATTGAACATAGAAGTGAAGATACGGGTTTCTAAGGACATGACCCATTTCATATGAATCTGCATTTGTTCACCTAAAATTCTTCCCGCTGATGGATCAAACATGCAGACAAAGAATCTTAAGGGGCTTATTCTACATCAGCCAATACGGCCAATTGGGAAGTTGGCCTGAAAACGGCCCATTGTAATGAACAACTTGTCGGACAAGCATGGCTTGCTCCTTTATAGCAGACCCGCTTGGATGAAAGCCGTCTGGTCCAGCATGTGGCCAAAGTCACACAACACAACCTCTTGCCGCTATGGATGCAAAGCATTATGTGGAGCGACTTTGCACAATCCTGCTGTAATTGACCGCTATACCACACACACATGCCAAGTTTGGGGCCTTCCCAAGTGTGCAGTACCCCCACGGGCTCAGGAACCCACTGCGATACCTCATTACATATTTTTTTGTCAAACCTCGGAGACACCTCACAAACCTGTAGGGGGTCACATAGAGGGGCCTCCCTAAGAGACTGTAACATGTTTTAATAGAAGTATTTATTTGAAAAATAAATGTATTTTGAAATATTTACAACAAAAAATGTAATAGTCATAATTTTTTTGTAATTTAAAGCCAAATTTTATTTAATTTTTTTTTAATTCTTTTAAAAATTGTATTCTTTTAACATAAAGAAGAGGTGATCCTTAATGGCCCTACCTGGTGGTAAAAAGGTCCACATTTACGCTTTCTAAACAATATTAGCAGTGGCTACTTAGCCTATACAAACACAGGTCAAGGATATACATTGATCTAAATCACCGAACACACAGAGGATTAGAGTTTAGGACTCGGAGACATCATTAAACGGAGAGAAAAAATTAATGCAAACTTCCTGAGCAGCGCATGCGCAGTCCTAAATTCTACAAATCAGCTTTGGAAGCAAACGTTCTGCAATGCCCAGTGATGGGAACCCATTCATACGAGCTCAGAGCAAAGATAATCCTCAGGAGACAAGAGGATAAAGCACATATTGCTTAATCTTCTAGTTTGCCAGCTTTATTGCTCTCAAAGCCCTTAGTAAATACACTTAATTCAGGTAAAGGGAACACTATGTACTTGCTACTGGTCTCTAACCTTAGACTGTGCTTTGCTCGATCTATTATACTGACCTGGAATAATCTGGATGCTCTTCGGAGAGGTCAAGGAGTGGACTTAATGGGAATGGCACTTGCTTTAAACGTGCAGTGGTGTGTAGGACCAATGGGAACTAATGGCAGTGATATTAGTAATAGGTTAAAGCAGGATGGTAACCCATGGGTCTCCAGAGCTGAACTGTGCTATTATCAGGTCAGGGGAACCCCCTTTTCCGGAGATACTTACCAGTGAATGCAACGACCCATTCCACTACAGGGAGCACAAAATGGTGGTTTAAAGCTATTGCGTCATATGCGCCAATAGACAGTCGTAATGTTATCTGTGAGGACGCGGATGATTTTAAAGTAACGCCGGAACCTTTAGCAATTACCGGTAAGTATCTTGGAAACCACAGAGCTGAAAGTAACACAGTTCAGCTCCAAGGACCCCCAGGCTTCCAGCCACTATTAACCATTTGGGCACCGTTTGACGTAGCTACTACGTGATCCCCTCAGGCACTGAAAGGGTTAAAAAAGGAGGGGAACAGAAAGGGAGGGGTTAGGTAGAGGAGATTTTAACACTTTCATCGGGGACCGCCACTGCTATAGGTGTAATAAGTGTATTGTTACGTTTGTGAAGACATTGTTCATTCTTAAAAAAAAATACATCAGGTAAGATTTGTAACCGGAGACGTGGGTGGGTTTTACTTTCTTTAGCGTTCTCCGTTTGTACACAGGTGTATAAAAATCAGACTACCTTAGCACGGCGGTGGACATTGCGCACAAAAGATCATCCCCATAACAAATAAAAACAAAGGAATTGCCATAAGTTTAATATGGTTCTCTGAGGGCCTGCACAATTATATTTATATTGTTCTTTACAAAGAGGAAAAAAACACTTACTGCATACATGGCTCTGAAATAGAGGTTATTTTGACCAATACACTGGTTTAGCTCAGTATGATGAAAACCAAGCTAGTAGGAGAGGCACAGGAGTTCCTCATATACACGTCTAGGAGCTGTGCATCTGTTTGGCACTAAACATACATTTTGGCATTAATAAAACACCAGAAGCCCATTTTTTAGTTGTACGGACGTTTAAGAGCGGTATATTGAACAGCTCTTGTAGTGTCAATGTATCAAGTTATTTCCCCCCTTCTATTGCTGTGCTAGTATCAGAAAGCGACCTAGGGCGCAGTTATTTGGAACCAGAGAAAGAGTCATTAGAAACGGTCATTTCTGCATCTAGTGGCGTTGTCATTTTCTCCTATGTTTTGTCCATCAAGAAAAACCAACATAAATCTAAGAATTTGTGTTTTTGTGCTTAACAAATTCCTTGCATTTGAAGTGGAAATGCATTTTAAGTCTGGAACAACATGAGAATAGATGTTGCTATGGAGAACTGATAGAGGATGAGACACGCACTCAGTCACATAGGTAACAGGGGTGGGGTACTTAGCTGCCGGTGCGCTGGTTCTGGGGAGCTCCTGAAGTCCCAATATGATCCAGTATACAATGAAGAAACAGTCTTAATGATCAAGGAGGTTTAATGTGCCATATAGACCAACGTTTCGGCAGTCTAGTGCTGCCTTTCTCAAGGTGAAGGCTCACCTTGAGAAAGGCAGCACTAGACTGCCGAAACGTTGGCACATTAAACCTACTTGATGATTAAGACCGTGTGCTATGGAGAACTGAACATATCTGTACTTTGCATTCACCTGTTGTTTCAAAAGTTATATATTGGCTTTTGTATATAGTGGAGGCCACTATTTACATATTATGTCTGCTTTGTGCACTCCTGTCCAGGATTAAATACTTCTAGCACAGACCACCATAAACTCAGCACAAGGTCACACCACTAACTGCCTTGGTACTGTCCATCTGATGTCACAAGAACATCCGATGATAGAAGATATTAGCAGGGTGGACAGTCTTGTCTCTCTCTCCACCTCAACTACACTGGAAGGCAACTACAACCCATTCTATCCATCCAGAGGTCTCAAAACGTGCCCTCACTGATGGCAGTGTCTCTTTTACATATAAGGGAACTTTTTATTCCGGCGTAATAATACTGCCCAAGCTGCCACAGCTCTCCTGAAGTTCCGGAGAAAGCAGTGTTTGCTATTAGCTAGCTTCCAGGATGATGTATATCAAAATAAGGTACAGCTAAACCCCGTTATAACGCGGTTTTCCCATGGCTCCCGTTTAAAAAAAAAAAAAAAAAAAAAATTAAATTTTTTTTTTGCACACTGCACACACTGCACACACTCACTGCACACACTCACTGCACACACTCACTGCACACACTCACTGCACACACTCACTGCACACACACTGCACACACACTGCTCATTGCTCACACTGCACACTGCACACACACTGCACACACTGACACACTACACACACACTGCACACTGCACACACACTGCTCATTGCTCACACTGCACACACCTCACACTGCACACACACTGACACACTGCTCATTGCTCACACTGCACACACACTGCTCATTGCTCACACTGCACACACACTGCTCACACTGCACACACACTGCTCACACTGACACTGCACACACACTGCTCACACTGACACACACTGCACACTGCTCACACTGACACACTGCTCATTGCTCACACTGCACACACACTGCTCACACTGACACACACTGCTCATTGCTCACACTGACACACTGCTCACACTGCACACACTGCTCACACTGCACACACTGACACTGCTCATTGCTCACACTGCACACACACTGCTCACACTGACACACACTGCTCATTGCTCACACTGCACACACTGCTCACACTGCACACACACTGCTCACACTGACACACACTGCTCATTGCTCACACTGCACACACTCTGACACACTGCTCACACTGCACACACACTGCTCATTGCTCACACTGCACACACTGACACACTGCTCATTGCACACTGCCACACACACACACACACACACACACACACACACACACACACACACACACACACACACACACTACACTTATACATAAATCAGCCTTACCTTACCTTGGGGATGATTTTTGAGGCATGTGGCTGCAGGGTGGGGGTGGTGCTGCGGTGGAGGGGGATGATGGCTGCTGCGGGGGCCCCCGATGCTGCGGGGGCTGGTGGGATGGCCCGGTGCAGCGCGGGGGGGCATGAGGGGGGGGGGAGGGCAGGACGACCCTGCGCTACGGCAGGGCCAGGGGGCCCTGTATTGCGGCGCGAGGGCCCTGTGCTGCGGCGGGGGGAGCCGGACCGGAGGGGAATCCCCCCTTCCATCTCCTGTCACGCGGTGGCAGGGGGAGCCGGAACCGGAGGGGAATCCCCCCTCCCATCTCCTGTCACGCGGTGGCAGGGGGAGCCGGACCGGAGGGGAATCCCCCCTCCCATCTCCTGTCACGCGGTGGCAGGGGGAGCCGGAACCGGAGGGGAATCCCCCCTCCCATCTCCTGTCACGCGGTGGCAGGGGGAGCCGGACCGGAGGGGAATCCCCCCTCCCATCTCCTGTCACGCGGTGGCAGGGGGAGCCGGACCGGAGGGGAATCCCCCCTCCCATCTCCTGTCACGCGGTGGCAGGGGGAGCCGGACCGGAGGGGAATCCCCCCTCCCATCTCCTGTCACGCGGTGGCAGGGGGAGCCGGACCGGAGGGGAATCCCCCCTCCCATCTCCTGTCACGCGGTGGCAGGGGGAGCCGGAACCGGAGGGGAATCCCCCCTCCCATCTCCTGTCACGCGGTGGCAGGGGGAAGCCGGGACCGCGGGTAAAAACACTGATGCGGCGGCCATTTATTTTTTTAAATTAGCGCGACCCCGTTAGTAACGCGGTGGTCTCGGGGTGGCCCCCGAGGACCGCGTTACTAACGGGGTTTAGCTGTATGTGGTGAGTGCTTTCACTTTAAATCAATCTTCAATGTAAGGCCGCGTCCATGGATAGTGCTTGCGGGCGGAGGCGCGCTTACACTTGGCACTGAGTGTGACAGTAACTTTGTAACAGGCTATAATAATACACCAAAAATATAACTGGGTTGAACTGAACGAGGCTTAGATATGATCAAATATAATTTATTCCTTGAAAAAGGTGAACACAACAGATTATACAAATAACAGACAAAATATAGACACTTACTGAAAGGTTTGGACAAGAAAGCCATCAGGATACAGGATGGGCCATTTCTTCCATAATTCAGGTTCAGATGTAGACATCACGACAATACATGAAGATCATGAAGACCATGCATGAAGACAATTGAGTAAGGGGGGACTGACTTATATACCATTTCAACCCTTTACTCTTAACACTAGACGCCGAGTTGGCTAGAAAATCTCTTTGAAGTAGATTTTGGCTTCCCCTGTAAGTGTGAAGTACCACACTTAAAAACACTCAGCTCCTTTTGTTCCCGGCCCTAGTATAAACAATCAGGGCAGTTAACTTTTGATCGCTTTGGATCACAGGGCTATGCTAATTCTTTCAGGATGCTCTTCCTGCTCTATTAGCATAGCAGGTGGGGTCTGCATTTTCAGAGCAGATCCAAAATCCCATATGCACTTTAATATTTACACATATTAAAATACCCGGTTCTGGTAGGTCCAGCGGGTCCAAACTTTCCAGACCTTAATGCCGGAAGTGGTACACTATAGGGTCCAAGTTTCAGCCCGCTGCGACCTTCGGAACCGGAGATATACAAATACCATATAAACCATAGCGTTGAATGGCGGGCTCCGCCATTGCCGTCAATGGGATTTCCCGCCATAGGCTTTCAATGCGGAAACGCCGCCATTGGAGCCTATGGAAAAAAACACAAATCTTTACATTCGTCCACACTCCGTCTGGTTGGTCGGAGGGGGGTGGGAAGGGTCATGCATTAAAGCGGGAACCTGGGCTACATGCCACCCAAATCCCATCCCCCTGGTCATTCCAGAATCGGAGATATGGACGTACATTTTTCATCATTTTACACTTAGCCGTTTTTACGCCACGCGGCTTTTCCCCATTGGAATCAATGGCCGGCGCCGCCATAGACAATGCATGGCGCACGTCGCCATTAGATTCAATGGGACCTCCGCTCCGCCATTGAAGTCAATGGCGCGACCCTCCTTCTCCGCTCGACCCCTTATGGGGGTCTCCCATTCCTGGACCCGGTGTGGATCGTGTGTGGGGGTTCCTAGGAGCTAGGGATAAAAAGAACTTTATTCCCAAAGGCCCTAGAACTTAAGATTCCCACGCCAATTGTCTTTGAACTTGACCAAAGTGATTAAACTCTTTTCAAAGACATTGTATCCGCTTTTGCGGTCTGCGGTTTGGATGGCTGCCAACCTGTTCCTCGAGGCCGGCGTTGAGGAATCTCCATTGAAGTCAATGAGCCCATTGACTTACAATGGGAAACCGCCGCTCCTCCTCTCGGACGCCACCTGCTGGTCGTCGCTGGAAAACAGGTCCAAAACCGCTACTTCTGCCATTAGAAAGCATGGAGGCTCAATGGCGACCTATGGATGGCTGCAAAATGGAGCCTGAAAAGGCGGGAAAAGGGAACAAAGGTCTATAATCACTAAATTAACCTTAACCCCTGCCCTCCAGCATCAACCCTAGTGTATGTGTGAGTGCAAACACCAGGATAACACAATACAGTTATACAGGGGAATAAACATTTGGATACTGAAGCAAGGCAAAAAACACATTACTGGACCTCAGTCCAGTTAACCCCTTGCTTCCCAGGTGAGAGTAGAGGGGGCCAAATGAGGTGTAACCCCTTTAATCCCGGGCCAAATCCTCTCTCTCATGACACTGAGCCCCTACAGCCGCAATGAGAGCGGCTTTAGTAGAGGCTTGGGAAAATTTTACATTTTCCCGGTTGCCGGAGCGCAGGGCCGGTCACGTGAGCGGTTCGCCCAATGAGGGCGAACCAGCTCCGTGACGTCACTGGCCCGCCTGCCGACACGCCCCCGGACGGCGCGCTGTCTAAGGCCAGGGAAAGCACCCGCTTTCTCTCAGCCTCAGTGTGCCTCTGCCCGCAAGCAGTATCCACGGACAAAGCCTTATTCACCAAGTGCGAGTAGCAAAAATATCCAATTAGGGAATCTGCTTATCTATCCCGTCTGCCCCATTGCAACATCTGAAGTCAATGGTAAAGCTAAAGTTAAATCTTATCTCAAGCACAATCACACGGCTGTAAAGGTTAATCAGTCCATTGGAGACTTGTTAACAGAATACAGTGGGTTGCATCCACAGCCTTGTGCATGGTGGCCAATGAAGTGCATCTTCATTCTACCATAAATAGGACTTGCTCAATGCAACTTGTGCCAACGCAGCAGAAAGTTATCAGTCTTATTTTTTATGGCCTTGATATTTCATCACATCTTGTCTCCATTCTTTGGGGAAATGTTAATGTACACTATTATTCTCTTGCTCTACAGTGATCATTGCCAATGTATTGTCTACACTAGACGCTGAAACTTGGTACTATATATGAGCAGTCATTTCCCAAGTAAAAGTATTGTTCTCTATATACTTGGAGACCACCATCCTAAGACAAAGGAAAATACAGACAGCCTATACTGCAAGCATAAAGAGACCCAGTAAACCAAATTGTCCATCTCATACACAACATCCCACCTTTCACAACTAATTCATTGTAAATGGCAAATGTGGACAAACATTCCCAGGATTCATATGCCATATTTAGATATCAAAATTAAAACTTGGGCAGCTAAATGGCTGCTTAGGTTTAATACAGATACGATGTAACGTTATGCATTTGGGAAACAAGAAAAAACAGGCAACTTAAAAATTATAATGGGGCAAAATCAGGAGAAACCTTGATGGAGAAGGATTTAGGAGTGCTTGTAGACAGCAGGCTTAGCAATTGTGCAAAGGCAAATAAGATCTCATTTTGCATTAAAACGGGGAATGAATGAAAGGGAAGTAAACATAATTATGCCCCTCGATAAAGCATTAGTAAGACTACACCTTGAAAATGGAGTAAAGTTTTGGGCACCACTCCATAAAAAAAAAAAAAAAAAAGATATTATGGAACTAGAAAAAGTGAAGAGCAACCAAATGAATAAAGGGGATGGATAATATGATATATGAGGAGGGGCTAGCTAAATTAGATTTGTTTATATTACAAAAGAGGCGTCTAAGAGGGAATATGATAACTATATACAAATATATTCAGGACAATACAAGAAGCTTTCAAATTAACTATTCATCCCACGGGCAGTACACAATTCACAGTGTCCACCTTTATGGTTGGAAAAAAAGGAGGTTTCACCAAAACAAAAGAAAGGGTTATTTACAGTAAGGGCAGTTAAAATGTGGAATTCATTACCGATGGAGACTGTGATGGCAGATACAATAGATTTGTTCAAAAAAAGGTTGGACGTCTTTTTAGAAAGTAAAGTATATAGTGATATACCAAATAAGTAAACATGGGAAGGATGTTGATATAGGGAGAAATCCGATTGCCATTATTGCAGTCAGGAAGGAATTTAATTTTCCCCTTATGAGACATCATTAGATGATGTTTCACAGGGGGTTTTTTTTGCCTTATATTCTGAATCAAAATACTGTAAATACAAAGATAGGATAAGTATCTGTCGTCTAACGTTAGCATAAGTTGATCTTGATGGACGTATATATTTTTTCAAATCCCATGTACTATTTAACTATGTAGCGCCAATACTTTTTCAAACATATAACAACATTACAATATAATAAAACATATTATATTGTCATTAGCTATATGCATTAAATATGATATGGGAAGATCTGCATCTATTTTTAAGATACACCATGCTCCATTGATACTACACTATATGTACTGTGCATACACTGACTTGTAGTGAACAAGTCACTGACTTGACAACGCAGACTGCAGTTCTGAAAGTCACTGCAGTATACAATTACAAGGAGAATGAGTCCCCCCTAGTGTCCAGTTAGGATTCCACTTGTTTAACTTGTTTTCTAATGGTGGCCTTCAGATCAAAGTCCAGTTTTGTGGGATGGGGGGGGGAGGGAGCAATAGTTCCCAAGAAGACAGAGGGGACTAATCCTGATGGAGGTGTGTGTGGTGTGTATGTGTGTATGTGTGTATGGTGTATCTAAAACACAGTTTAACACTGCACTTTAGAAAATGACAATATAAGGTAAAGTATAAACTACATGCCAAAGAGCTGCCCCATTATCTTCCTTCGCAGATCTGAAACAGTCACCATTGGGACGCCCCGTTTGTGGATTCATGCATCTTCTAACCACACTGTGCCCCAAAGGTCACAGCCCACGACAAAAACACAGGCCTCATTTAACGTGCTGGAGAATCGTTATCACCTCGTTAACGAAGTGTTAAACAACAAAATCAGGTGAATGTGGCTTTGTATTTTGTTAACAAAGCGATAACCGCATTGCAACATATGGAATAGGAGACATAATGTGGATAGAACGTGACTCTTCTCTTACCTTTAAATGCTTCCGTGGCCCCCGGAGCCTGATTCTTATCTGGATGAAATTTCAGTGCCAGTTTCCGATAAGATTTCTTCAAATCCTCTTCCGTGGCCTCCCGGGTGACTCCCAAAATTTCATAGTAGTCTTTACACTGTTTTATTCTGCGGAAGAAATCAAATAAAATCAACTTATGTATAATGCACCGCAGAGCATCGCTTGGTCCCTTGGGGTTAAAATGACTAATGGCAGCGCCATGATGCATACATTATATAATTATTTTTTTACTTTTAATGCCATTACAGCAAATAAAAATATCACTTGTAAACACGTGCACATGTCTCAGACAGGTCTGCAATTCTGCTTTTCACCATTATCTCCCAGCATACCATTCTTCCACTGCAGCTAGGGATTTTGGGAAACGACATGCAAATGAGCACAGTGTCTCTATAGTAACCAAATGCTTCTGTGTTTTTATGATCATTACCTAATCTATCAAGTCAGAAGCCTGTTTGGAGAAACAATTTACCTATATATTTAGCAGTATATGCATGTCCCTTTTGACCAATTAGTTTAATTAGTTTAATGAGATACTGGGAAAAGACAACAATGTCCCCATATCAGAATAACTGCAGCCGGGGAGGAGAGAAACCGACTCATTCCTACACAAGGAACAAAAAACACGTGGAAATGTGCCGTTAAAGCGGCTTTATTCTAAGGAAAACTAGTGCATTGAGGAGTTGTAAAAAAAAAAAAAAAACCCCATCTTTTATTTTGCCCACCATGTGGAAACGCCCCTGAATGTCTCTACCATTATCAGTACGTAAAAGACCGGCACCTTTTAACTGCATCCACCTGGTCTGGTGTATAACTCTTGCCGATTTCTCCCCCAGCTTCCCCATTGGCGGGAGAGTCGCCCGCATTTTTCCGTAGGCGAGGGTTTGTCGATTCTGTGCTTTCGGACTGATTATTGGCAGGCTGGCCGTTCTGAGTCAGGGATTCAATCAGCTCTAAAAACAAAAAGGGAGAGAGAGGGGATCAGAGCAGCGAAGCGGCCATATTGTATCAGGTCAGTGTAATATAAGGACGTAGGGGTCAAAAGGAATCAAAACTGAATGGGTTAAAATCGGAACCATTTCTTAAAACAAAAACACCTTTACATATTTTAACCTCTTCAGTACCAGAGGGGCTGCAACACATTGAAGGAGGCAAATCATTTCACGCCTGTAAACGTGGAGGTGAAAACATGGGAGGGATTTGACGTTCTGTGGCTGTTCCCTTTTGTGCGCGGTCACAGTGTGCTGAGCAGGAGCCGTCACAAAATAAAGTGCCCACACCTCTTTATGGACATGTGACCCAACCTCTTAAACCCCGACTGAATAAAAATAAAAAGTCCCACCTAAAACTCAACTTGCAACAATTATATTAATGTATTTTTTATATAGCTGTTCTGGAAACGGACAGAATCAGCCAGATATCGACATCATTGAGCAGGGGTGGGCCGAGTCCTGGAGCTCTCTGCCTCCCTCCCCCAGCCCACGCGGGCCTCACCCTCCATTCCCTCACCACCCTCCATACTAAGCGACGCAGAGCTGTCAGTCACCGCCGGCGCCGCTCTCAGCGGCTTTGATGTGCTAGTAAAGAAGGATTGGGCGCGCTGTTGATGGTTGTTGCTACATTTTCCGACTGGGGCAACATTTTAGGCTCTCAGGCTTTTCCCATCCCCAATATACATACATTTATTTTAAATTTAGAGTGTCATTTATCTCCTGGATAACTAGGCCGTGATAATGCCTTTGCAGACCAGCACCCACTTTCACATGCTATGAAATGGCAAGTTCCTGCAGATGCAGAAGAGTTTAATGCAGTGATCCACGCAATTCCCTTGAAATAGTTATGTTTAGAAGTACAGAGCAATTGAACAATGATTCATAGTGTTCTCTGCACTATACTTAGAATTCATCACGCCAAACAGCCAGTTCTTCACCCTGCCTCTGCTACAGTGCCTAGTATCAGTGCCACGAGACACACAATCTTCTAGCTGGCAGAGGAGCCCGCAATGCCACCTATACTATTCACTTGTATATCATATAATTTCTAATATTACAAATAACATTTACAAATATTGAACGCACCAATCCCCCCCAGAAGCCTGTAAAAGTTTGACTTGGACAATGTTATTATATTTCCCACTGTGCATGTGCTGCTCTTTTATTGTAGGTTTTTGTTCGGCGTTTATAACCACAAATTCCTTCATCGCTAGCGCCTGACATCATCATGGCAACCTAGAGACAGCACTGGGCTCTGGAGAGAGCTTCATTTTAATCTCCCGGACAGTTGCGGGGTATATTCTATATCTAAAGAAACAGATAAGGCCATTTTTGCACGAAATTCCCCATGGACTTAAATGAGGAATTTCTTCCAAAAACAGCCTGATCTGCCACGTTAGCGGATACAGGACAAGTCCCTTAAAGCTGCAGTTCAGTCTATTTTTTTTTTTTTTTTTACTTCAATAGTTTTATGTGTGCAATCTCTACTTAACTAAAGAACTGTATAGCTGCAGGTCAATTCGTTCTCCATGTATTGATAGGTTGAAATTTGGTGACATAATTAGTGAAGGGATCTGTTTATATTCTGCTTGTCTGTCAGTGGAAGCTCATGAATATTCATGAGCACTCCTGCACTGACATGTGCTAGAGGGAGGGCAGGGCTGACAAAGGGGTGTGCCAGGGCTTGTGACAGGACATGAAGGGGCAGTGCCTTAGCAAATGGTTGTTAAAATAGAATACAAGAAAATTGGTCTTTCAAAGTTGTTTTTTTTAAAACAGAAAATGCTAAAAGTATTTTTTCTTACTACAGAACTGATTTATTAAAAAAAACACACATGCAGGATATTGACTGAACTGCAGCTTTAATAATAATATCAGCATTTATTTGTAAAGCACCAACATATTCCAGCGCGCTGCAGTGTATTCGGTTTGTCATTGTGTTCATGTAATATACAGAACTCTGTACCCTGCCCTGTCACGTGCTTCTATATTCTGGACAGAGCACCAGATTTTACAAATAAAAACAGCATTGGAATGGGCAAGAATGGATCTCTTAAAGCAGGGGTGGTCAACTTCAGTCCTCAAGCCTCCTCCAACCAGTCACGTGTTCAGGATATCCCAGCTTCAGCACGGGTGGCTCAATCCGATTGAGCCACCTGTGCTGAAGCAGGGGCCGATTGAGTCACCTGTGCTGAAGCAGGGGCCGATTGAGTCACCTGTGCTGAAGTTGGGATATCCTGAAAACCTGACCTGTTGATGGTTGGAGTTGATTGAGCACCACTGCACTAAGGTACTCGAGAGGTTAACCTTTATTATATTAGTTTAAGAAAACCAAATAAATTGTAAGGAATCCCAACCCTCTCTAATAGCGCATCTGAGATCAGATGCATTCTAAGGAACCCCAACCCTCTCTAATAGCGCGTCTGAGATCAGATGCATTGTAAGGAACCCCAACCCTCTCTAATAGCGCGTCTGAGATCAGATGCATTGTAAGGAACCCCAACTCTCTCTAATAGCGCGTCTGAGATCAGATGCATTGTAAGGAACCCCAACCCTCTCTAATAGCGCGTCTGAGATCAGCTGCCTTGTAAGGAACCCCAACCCTCTCTAATAGTGCGTCTGAGATCAGATGCATTGTAAGGAACCCCAACCCTCTCTAATAGCGCGTCTGAGATCAGCTGCATTGTAAATTCTTGTGTATTTTGTAAAATTTTCAAAATGACCTGAAAATTGCAGGGAACCCTGTCAAAAAAAACACCTTTTTTTTTTTTATAGCCCTGGCTCTGCCTACTACCCACTTAGGCTTGTTTAATAGTTGGCGCGCTCCCACATGCGCGGGTGTGCTAATGCTTATGCATCACAGTTGGTGTGTGTACAGGTCTGTGCTGTGAGCGACAGGTGGGCGTGGCTAGGACGTCACATACAACCACAACAAGCTCAACCTGCATCCAACACCTGAAACGTGACACCCTGCGCCCGTTCATCAACAACAAAATAGCGGAGGGGGAAATTAGCAGGTTATTTTCACTGCATTACTGACCGTTCTGGTAGGGAAAGGGTTACTGGGGAACCATAGTCAGAGAGCTTGATATGTGCCTGCAAGGCCAGGTCCCTGCTGGCTACTGCAGCGCCCACTGTGGCGGACCCTGCAGGGACAAGAGCCGCCCCACAATGGGGCCAGGCCCGCTGCGAGCGGGGGGCGCTGCGCCGACAAACTCCTGTTCTCAAGAAAATTGAGAGCAGGAGTTGCGACGGAGCGCTGGGCCACGCCCCCCGGCGGTTCAGCCAATGAGGGCGAACCTGCCGGGTGATGTCACGCTTCCCCCTCCCCCCGTCTTTCCCCCTGCAGCGCTCTGCAGACCGGGGGACTCAGCTGCACGCACCGCCAGCCTCGCAGGCGCGCGTGCAGCGGGCCGCAGCCCAAGGCTGAGTCCATAGAGACTGCAGCCGCGCGGAGGCGCGTGGAGGCTGAGGGAAAGCGGGTGCTTTCCCTGGACTGAGTGCGTGCGCCGTCCAGGGGCGTGTTTAAGGGCGGGCCAGTGATGTCACAGAGCTGGTTCGACCCTCATTTGGCGAACCGCTCACGTGACCGGCCCTCCGCTCCCCTCAGCACCAAAACTTAAATTGAGCTGTCTCCTCCGCCTCCGTACACCTGCGGAAGCATGCGGAAGCGCCCCCTAAAGCCGCCCTCATAAAGGGTGCCGGGGGTAAGTCCGCTGCCTCAGCGGCTAAGCGCTGACCATGCCCGCGGCCTAAGGCAGGTCTGTTAACCATATGCGTGTGATCCCAGCCAGGGGGGTATAACTGTCAGCAGAGGGAGAGAAAAGCATTTATGACAGACGTGTAGGAACCTTTTAAAGAGATCTGCTTAGACACGGCTCAACCCCGAAAGAGGCCCTGTGCCAGAGAGCAGGAAAGCAACAAATACTGGTGTGTACGATTTCACACAGGCCCCCCTCCCCCCCAAGCCTATTCACCCATCAGACGTCACAGCGATAGCCGCGCTGTGATTGGCTTGGCAGCATCACGTAGCGCGGCAGCAGTGCGAAAGTACACATTTTCATGTATTTGCTGTGATCAGGCGCGCGCTCGTCTCGACTCTCAACGTCAGCCTCCCACAGTCCATTGTAATTGACGCGCGCGCACGGTAGCGCACTCTATATTACAGGCCTTAGCCACAGCTAGAGGTGGGCAATAAAACTCAACAATGTATCAAATATTCGGCATGTTATTTTTTAGGAATTACTAAACAGAATACAATTTTTGGAACAGTTATATACAGATATCAGTGTTAATCTAGGCTTCTTGTCAGTTATCCCTAAGGCCGCGATTATAGTGGCAGCGTGCGCCACCGGCGGAACTAAGTAATGTACGCCAACGATGGTGCGCAAGCGTGATTAACCTCCTGGCGGACACTTAATATTTCAAACGCTTATATCTCCTGAACGAAGCATCATTTTTCAATTAAAAACAGCCTTGGAAAAGAGCAAGAAATGCAAATGATTGGTGAGGAGTGCAGGCTGCCGCTTTCAGGTTAGTAAATCTAGTCTGTATATGTTCAATACAAAAATTTAAAAAAAAGGTCACAATAATTGAACTCCTAATGATGGGAGCCTATATATCAATAGAGACACAAACCTATACACACCCTGTGGGACCTACTTACTTAGTTTAAGTACAATTGCTGCAGTTTTATGGTGCACCAAGCACAATGTAAAGAAGATATAGTTTGGGCAATTAAGGGATACACAAATACGTTCATCTCTTTTAAACTCTAGTTTCAAAGACCTCACGTCAATTTTGAGTTAGCCGTTGTCACGTACGGCACACCTGTGAGCATGTGACAAGGGTTAATACACAGCTCACAAGCTGGCCCACTTCTCACCTTCGCAAAAGGTCGCTCAAATGAACAATATCTTCCCTTAATCCGTCGCCAAATACCATCGGTCATGAAGAGCACACAAGTGAGCACGTGACTTAGATATGCAACCAGGGTTAATACACATGGCTACTCTAGCCAACTCACCTTTCCCCCCAAAAAGGTACTTTCAATTAGTTAATATTAACCACTTGCTCAATTGCAATCATATCTATACACTCACCACCCGAGAAATCATGCAAAATATGAAATAAATATATATCTGCCAGGGTTTCAGGTCCCTGTGTATTATAGAAAAACCTATGCATTTTAACACAAAAATCTGTTGTAGTAAAAAATGTGTCTGAAAATGTAAATACTTTCTCCAGAGCGTGCAACAGTTCATTCAGAGCCCATAGTATTACTTATTAAATGTTATATATATATATATATACTTCAGTATTTGGTGATACCTTTTTTATTGGACTAACAATTTATGTCATAGGACAAGCTTTCGAGAGTTCTCCTCTCTTCTTCAGGTCGAGCAATACTGATATACAAAGGAATCTAGGATATATATATATATATATATATATATATAGCAACTGTAAATATTACTGTATGTTCATTTGCATGTCTTAGACAGGTCTGCAACCCTGTCTTTCCCCATTGTCACCCAGCATACAGCACTTCCACTGCAGCAAGGGATTCTGGGAAATGACATGCAAATGAGCACTCAATGCCACCTTTTGTCTCAAGCTCGTATTACACAAGCCAATCCTCAAGCCACTGCATGCTGTTTTAAACACAGCTTTTAAACAGAGGCTGGGATGAGATGCAAAGCCATTAGACCTACTCACATACATGTTTCAACCTTGATGGGTATCATCAGTGTGAGGCTGGTCTTAATGGCTTGCAGGTTTGAGACTAGACTAGGTAATCACCATACTGAGTTAAGTTATGGTGAGTAAAAAAATTGACAAAAACCCTCCACAGGAAAGCAAATATGCAAATATAACTGTATGCTCATCTGCATGTCTTAGGCAGGTCTGCAACCCCGCCTTTCCCCATTATCACCCAGCATACAGCACTTCCACTACAGCAAGGGATTCTGGGAAATGACATGCAAATGAGCACAGTGTCACTTTTTGCCTCAATAACCATTTTTAAAATAGGGAACCATGTTAAAAATGGTTATTGAGGCAAAAAGTGACACTGTGTGCTCATTTGCATGTCATTTCCCAGAATCCCTTGCTGCAGTGGAAGTGCTGTATGCTTGGTGATAATGGGGAAAGGCGGGGTTGCAGACCTGCCTAAGACATGCAGATGAGTATATATATATATATATATATATATATATATATATATATATATATATATATATATATATATATATATATATATATATATATATATATATATATATATATATATATATATCCGGCGTTGCCCGGGCGTGGAAGGGCAGGGGGCATGGTAGAGGGAGGGAGGGAAGGGGAAAAATTGCAGGGGGAGGGAGGGCAGGGGGCAAGGGGAGGGAGGGCAGGAGGCAAAGGGCAGAGGGGGCAGGGGGCAAAGGTCTGGGGGGGCAAAGGGCAGGGTGAGTCAGGGACGCGTTAAATAACCCATTCCCCTGCGTTTACTCACCTTGCACATGGTCGCGCTCCTCTTCCTACGGGTACCGGCCGCCCTCCTCTTCCACCTCGGGCTCCTCAGCGGAGAGGCTGAGACGGTCCGGTGAGGAGGTGCTGTACCTTTCGCGGGGAGAGGCGGAGACAGCTGGAGGAGCGCCCTCGGGGACGGGGAGCGGCCTGTGTGAGGGGAGAGCCGCACAGTGCGTGCTCTGTGTGTGTGTGTGGGGGGGGGCAAAGAGAGCCGTGGGGATGTGAGAGCGCCGGTGTGTGTGTGTGTGACCTTTGGCCCGTCACTCAGCCTCAGGCCAATGACAGGTGTGCGGGGGCGGGCGGGCCAAGGGAGCCATCTCATTAGCCTGAGGCGGAGTGACAGGCCAAAGGTCCAATGTGATTGCCGCTAGGGACACAGGGAGACACATACAGACATAGACACATAGGACGCTTTCAGAAATATATTATATATAGATATAGATATAGATATATATATATATATATATATATATATATATATATATATATATATATATATATATATACTAGCTGAGAGACCCGGCGTTGCCCGTGAGTTAAATTTGCCGCTAGGAAAAGGTGGGGGGGAGGGACAGTGGACAGGAGGAGGGGAGGGACGGGGACAGTGGACAGGAGGGGACGGGGACAGTGGACAGGAGGGGGGGTAGTGGACAGGAGGGGGGGGGGGCAGTGGACATGAGGGGGGGGGGCGGGGGACAGTGGACAGGAGGGGGGGACAGTAGACAGGAGGGGGGGGGACAGTGGACAGGAGGGGGGGGGACAGTGGACAGGAGGGGGGGACAGTGGACAGGAGGGGGGGACAGTGGACAGGAGGGGGGGACAGTGGACAGGAGGGGGGGACAGTGGACAGGAGGGGGGGACAGTGGACAGGAGGGGGGGACAGTGGACAGGAGGGGGGGACAGTGGACAGGAGGGGGGGACAGTGGACAGGAGGGGGGGACAGTGGACAGGAGGGGGGGACAGTGGACAGGAGGGGGGGGACAGTGGACAGGAGGGGGGGACAGTGGACAGGAGGGGGGCACAGTGGACAGGAGGGGGGGACAGTGGACAGGAGGGGGGGACAGTGGACAGGAGGGGGGGACAGTGGACAGGAGGGGGGGACAGTGAACAGGAGGGGGGTGACAGTGGACAGGAGGGGGGGACAGTGAACAGGAGGGGGGTGACAGTGGACAGGAGGGGGAGGAGAGTGGACAGGAGGGAGAGGAGAGTGGACAGGAGGGGGGGGGGGCACACACACTGTGTCCCACACACACACACACACAGTGTAACACACACACACACACACACAAAGTGTCACACACACACACACACACAAAGTGTCACACACACACACACACACACAAAGTGTCACACACACACACACACACACACACACACACACACACACACACACACACACTCACACAGTGTCACACAGTGTCACACAGTGTCACACAGTGTCACACAGTGTCACACAGTGTCACACACACACAGTGACACACACACACACAGTGACACACACACACACACACAGTGACACACATACGTCACCTCTCCTTCCGGCCGCCGCCATGTTACTTAGTCCGCGAGGGAGGAAGGGGGTCCTTCCGTGCGCCGCCATCTTAGGTGCCGCGTGGCAGCGGCAGGCTGCCCTGCCCACTGCCTGTCCCCGCGCCGGGGAGGGAGGTGAGTGGAGCGGGAGGTGAGTGGAGCGGGAGGGAGGTGAGTGGAGCGGGAGGTGAGTGGAGTGGGAGGGAGTGGAGCGGGAGGGAGTGGAGCGGGAGGGAGTGGAGCGGGAGGGAGTGGAGCGGGAGGGAGTGGAGCGGGAGGGAGGTGAGTGGAGCGGGAGGGAGGTGAGTGGAGCGGGAGGTGAGTGGAGCGGGAGGTGAGTGGAGCGGGAGGGAGTGGAGCGGGAGGGAGTGGAGCGGGAGGGAGTGGAGCGGGAGGGAGGTGAGTGGAGCGGAGCGGGAGGGAGGTGAGTGGAGCGGGAGGGGAGTGGAGCGGGAGGTGAGTGGAGCGGGAGGAAGTGGAGCGGGAGGGAGGTGAGTGGAGCGGGAGGTGAGTGGAGCGAGAGGGAGTGGAGCGGGACGGAGTGGAGCGGGAGGGAGTGGAGCGGGAGGGAGTGGAGCGGGAGGGAGTGGAGCGGGCGGGAGGTGGAGGGAGGTGAGTGGAGCGGGAGGGAGGTGGAGGGAGGTGAGTGGAGAGGGAGTGCAGCAGGAGGGAGGTGAGTGGAGAGGGAGGTGAGTGGAGCGGGAGGGAGGTGAGTTGAGCGGGAGGGAGTGGAGCGGGAGGGAGTGGAGCGGGAGGGAGTGGAGCGGGAGGGAGTGGAGCGGGAGGGAGTGGAGCGGGAGGGAGGTGAGTGGAGCGGAGGTGAGTGGAGCGGAGGCGAGTGGAGCACCGGGGAGGGGGGGGAGGTGAGTGTGATGGGGGGGAGAGAGGACAGAGAGAGAGGTGTGTGTGTGTTTTTTTTGGACCTTTGGCCCGTCACTCCACCTCAGGCCAATGAGAGGTGTGGGGGGCGGGCCAAGGGGGTGGTGTGAGTGTGTGAGGCCAATGAGAAGTGTGCGGGGGCGGGCGGGCCAAGGGACCAATGAGATTGCCGCTAGGGACAGGGAACACAGTGAAACATACATACATACAATGCTTTCAGAAATATATAGTAGATGAGACCCATCAAGGTCGAAACGGCTGTCTGTGGGTGGTTTTCTGGGTATGCACCTTAACCCTGGCTGTGCTCAAAGCTGTGACCATGCAGCAAGCTTAAGCCTATAGGGAACCATGTTAAAAATGGTTTTTGAGGCAAAAAGTGACACCGTGTGCTCATTTGCATGTCATTTCCCAGAATCCCTTGCTGCAGTGGAAGTGCTGTATGCTGGGTGATAATGGGGAAAGGCGGGGTTGCAGACCTGCCTAAGACATGCAGATGAGCATACAGTTGTATTTGTGTGTGTGTATATATATATATATTATATATATATATATATATACACACACACTATATCTTAGATTACAGAAAAATTATAGTAAATGCAGGAAAACTTCTTAAAATAACAGGATAAAACATAAAACAGAAATCCCTATATATTACATTTTTGCCTCAATACAGGCATACCCCGTTTTAAGTACACTCACTTTAAGTACACTCGCGAGTAAGTACATATCGCCCAATAGGCAAACGGCAGCTCACGCATGCGCCTGTCATCACATCCTGAACAGCAATACCAGCTCCCTACCTGTCCCGAAGCTGTGCGCAAGCGGGGAGACTATAGAGCCTGTTACAAATGCGTTATTTACATCAGTTATGCACGTATATGATGATTGCAGTACAGTACATGCATCGATAAGTGGGAAAAGGTAGTGCTTCACTTTAAGTACATTTTCGCTTTACATACATGCTCCGGTCCCATTGCGTATGTTAATGCGGGGTATGCCTGTATATAGAAAACATACTCTTGACTTCCTTTCTCCAATACATAGACACACGCGAGTCGTATCAATAGATTCAGGTGATTATGACTGACGTAACGAGACTACGTATGAATGTTTTGCCCCTAAATTTGAGCAACAAATGTATATCCGTCCCTCGTTACCTGCTAGACCTCACGTGTCTGGCCTCATTGCATGCGTCTCCTTGCCACGATGGCAAATATCGAAACTTTATACTTCACAATAGCTGTGAAGTCCATGATTCCATATCTCATATCTTTTGGATGGTATGGGATAGTCACGCCCCCTGGCACTCCATAAAACCCTTCCAGGAATGATTTGAACGTACCTTTAAACCGTGTCCTGTTTATGTTGCTGTCGGGAGAACCATAATTTACTCCCATCTCTGGCAAAACATATGTTCTTATCAAAGTCAAACTGTAGCTACATTAACCCCTGAAGCACCAGATATTACCATGATAGCCGTTCTTGTTTTTAAATGGCCGACTTTTCATGTTACATCGGAACGTGATGTGATAATGTTAGAAACAGGTGTTTCATATATTTTACCCGGGTCCTGGTCACGTGATCGCTACACTCTAAAGGTTAGTGGATTCTTGGTTACATATTCTTACAGAGCTTGAAATGTAGGTTAACACAGAAGCACTGCAAAAAAAAATTACACAAGTGCTTACAGGAATACATTTCTAATTGGAGGGGTGGTGGGGGGGGGGGGGGGTGAGCTGTTGTGTGAATTATTTTTATAATCTAGATCAGGGGTGGCCAACTCCAGTACTCAAGGGCCACCAACAGGTCAGCTTTTCAGGATATCCCTGCTTCAGCACAGGTGGCACAATCAGTCTTCAACTGAGCCTCTGAGCCACCTGTGCTGAAGCAAGGATATCCTGAAAAGCTGACCTGTTCGGGGGCTTGAGGACAGGAGTTGATCACCCCTATTGTACACTATGGAGAACTTGAACGTCTAAAAGCACAACTTACATTAAAACGTATTTTTTGTTTTTTAGGGTAATACTCTCTCTAGCAGGTGATATTTAACCTAACCCAGGCCCTCCCATTACAACTCTGTCCCATACCCCTGAGAATACCACCTTCAAATTCCAAAAAGGGCCATCTGACGCCCATATAAATATCCGGAGTCTGCTGCCCAAACTGGATGAACTAAAAGCATGGTGCCTTATGCATAAACCAAAAGCCATCGTTCTTACAGAAACATGGCTAACCCCTAAAACCCCTGATGCACATATTGCCATTCAGGGATACTCCATTTCTAGGAGAGATAGGTCAAAGAGAGGAGGAGGGGTGTTATTTTATATTGCAGACACCCTACAATTTACACAGTTAAATTGACCCCCAAGCCCAACCTCTTTAGAAATCCTAGTTGCAGAATCTGCCTCCCCTTTTCTAAGCCCATCTTGCTGGCTGGCATCTACCGCCCCCCTAATGTCCCTCTACAATCCCTGACTGAAATCACCCAGTTTCTTGGCTCCATTTCCTCTCTGAATGAGAAGAGTGAGCTGCTAGTTCTTGGGGATTTCAACTTCAATTGGCTTGACCCTAAAAACCACAAAATCCACACACAAATTAAATCGCTTAACCTATAGCAACTCATTTCCCAACCCACACGGACAAACCTGAAATCGCACAACCATTCCTTGCTAGACTGGATTCTCTCCTCAAATCCCAGCAGAATCCAATCCTCTGGCATCCTTCCTGACATTTTCAGTGACCATGCAATAGTGTACTGTGTAAGGAAAATTAAACCGCCCCAATCAAGCCCTAAAGTTCTCCTCACTAGAACATTTAGAAACTTTAACCCACAACAGTTTCTGGCTGACCTTACCAACTGCCCTTGGCACAGAATCGATTTAATTCCTGACCCTGATTCTGCGCTCGACTATTTCCAGTTCGAGTTCTTAAAACTATGTGATACCCATGCTCCACTACGCAAAATAAGGGTACGGGGTTCTCACCTTCCATGGGTTACACCTGACCTTATAGCACTCTACCAGTTCAGGGATGCCTTGTGGAAAATCTACAAAGTAACTGGCACTACCAAGGATCTCAATCACTACAGATGCCTGCGGAACATGTGCACAAGGCAAACAAGGCATGCAAAAGCACAATATTACTCTGACAATCTCCACCAAAATACATCAAACCCAGCTAACTTCTGGAAGGTTATCAACAATATATTCCAGCCTTCTAATCACCAACAGCCAAGTAATATCCCTAAGGGCGATATTACTCTGACAAACCCCACCGACATTGCAAATGCATTCAATGATTACTTTGTGGGGTGTGATACTAACTTATTAGCGAAACGCAACCCAAACCACAATCTCATCCTGGGAGTACCCCTATAGCCCCACCCCCTCCCAACACTGCCCACAATTTTCAATTTGGCCCAGTATCCGAAGATGAGATTACACAAGCGCTCCTCAAATTAAAACTAAGCAGCCAATGTGGACCTGACTTACTACAATCTAGGTTCGTAAGACTTGGTGCCCCAGCAATTGCCAAACCAATTGCTTCCATAGTAAACTCTATCCAGTCTGCAGGCCATATCCTTAAGACCTGGAAAGCTGCCAGAGTTGTCCCAATCTTCAAAAGTGGGGACAAAAACACTGTCTCAAACTACAGGCCAATCTCCCTTCTCCCAATCCTATCCAAAGTCATGGAAAAATGTGTCCACTCCCAATTAAGCGATTACTATAACAAGACAAATTTCCCTAGCTAATTCCAATCTGGCTTTCGCCCCAAACACTCTACCGTAACTACCCTGCTAAAAGTTTGCAATGAAATCCAGTGTGGAATGGAACGGGGTCAACTCACTGGTGCAGTATTCCTAGATTTTGCAAAGGCTTTTGATACAGTTGATCATGTTATCTTGCTTAAACTCCAGAGCTCTGGAATAGGGAAACATGCTTTAAACTGGTTTCAGTCCTACCTATCAGGTAGATCCCAACATGTGTCCATCTCAGGCTCTAACTCCAACCCCCTGGATATCACCTGTGGTGTACCGCAAGGCTCTGTTCTGGGGCCCCTACTCTTCTCAGTGTTCATCAATGATCTTCCCACAGCTTGTCAGGAAGCCTCAATACACATGTATGCAGATGACACAATCCTATATGCACACAGCCATAGCCTCTCTGACCTTCAACACATACTTCAGTCTGACTTTTTGAGACTCGAAAAATTGATTTTCCAAAACAAACTGTTTTTAAACACTGACAAGACTGTAACAATGGTATTTGGGACCAAGACTAAATTTTTAAAGCTTCCAGCAACTGAGCTCCAGATTAGAGCCAACACTAACACTACCCTAACCCCTGTCACTAGTTTTAAATACCTGGGCATATGGTTTGACTCCCACTTAACATTCGGGATGCACATTGATACCCTGACAACCAACACCTATGCCAAACTAGGGGTACTTTACAGGAACAAATCCTCCCTAAGTGTCCTGGTCAGAAAGCGTATCGCACAGCAGATGCTAATGCCAGTTATTGACTAAGGAGACATAGTATATGGCTCGGCACCTCAAACCCACCTTAGCAAACTTGACACCCTCTACAATTCAATTTGTCGTTTTGTTCTCCAATGCAACTATAACACACATCACTGCGAAATTCTCAAAGAACTAGATTGGTCATTACTCGAGTCTAGGCGCAAAGTTCAGCTTTCCTGTCTTGCCTTCAAATTCTTTATGGGCAAGCTACCCAGCTACCTGAACAAGCTCCTCACCCCTACCACATGCAGCACCTATCATTTGAGATCAGACTCCAAAATACTGTTCATGGTCCCAAGGCTCAACAAAGTATCCGGACGTTCCTCCTTCTCTTACCGTGCACCTCAAAACTGGAACAACCTACCAGAGACTCTCACATCCACCACCAGTTTAAGTTCTTTCAAATCTAAGGCCGAGTCCACGGTCCCTGCTGGCGTGCTGAGGCGCGCTGAGGCGCAGGGAAAGCGGGTGCTTTCCCTGGCCTTGCGGTTGCTTACCGCAAGCGCTCTCAGCAGCCGTCAGGGGGCGGTCCGGGGGCGGTCCGGGGGCGGGCGCGTCACTGGCCGGGGGCGGGCCAGTGACGTCACGGAGCTGGTTCGCCCTCATTGGGCGAACCGCTCACGTGACCGGCCTGTCTCGCCGGCAAGCGGGGGAATTTTAAATTCCCCCAAGACCTGCGCTTCCGCAAGCGCGCGTAAGCGCAGGTGAGCCCCTACTAAAGCCGCTCTAATTGCGGCTGTAGGGGCTCAGTGCTGAGCGGGAGCGCGCCTCAGCGCGCTTCCGCCAGCAAGCAAGTAACATGGCCGAGGCCTAAGGCTGTCACACATTTTAATCTGGTCTGTAACTGTTTCATATGCCCATAATATAATCTTTAACTGTGCATGCAATGTCTTGTATATAATGTATACCCTGCTCCTTTATGCAACTGTATTTGTAACCATGCAGTATTTGTCTTAACTCTGTGCCCAGGACATACTTGAAAACGAGAGGTAACTCTCAATGTATTACTTCCTGGTAAAATATTTTATAAATAAATAAAATAAATAAAAATTTGAGTTCAGCCTCAAGCTGACATAGGAAAAATTATCCCAAAACTGGGTCTCAAAGGGATGGGAAACACTGACATAATGAAGATCATCATATGTGTAGTTTGGGAAAAGTAGATATGTTGATATAAAAGACCTGACTCTTTAGCAAGTAAAATAGAATGTAAGATTGGCACATCTTGTGGAGGATAGTACTAGACTAGACTCTTACTCTACATAGAGACCAGAAAAAGTCATACATGTCCTAGTACATAGAAGAACCTCCAAATTATACAAGACTCTCCAGCATAAATGAGATTGTACTCACAATGAGGTGATTTGTTGAATTCACAACTTTTCAAACTTGCAGGGCATCGGTCCAGGCGTGTGTTGTGTGGAAGTAGTAGACAGTAGGAAAAACTGGCAAACAGCCAAAAATCACCACACCATAAACCAATTCCAGTACAAGAGGGTGAAGTAAAAAAACATTTAATTGCAGGTGGGGGATCACACTGACATATTTCGCTCACAAGAGCTTTATCAAAGTGTGTCACTTTATCACTTTGATAAAGCTCTTGTGAGCGAAACATGTCAGTGTGATCCTCCACTTGCAATTAAATGGTTTTTTACTTCACCCTCTTGTACTGGAATTCGTTTATTGTGCGGCAATTGTTGGCTGTTTGCCAGTTTTTCCTCAAGCTGGCAGAGTGCTGTTAAGCTGAGTCCATGGTGTGGGAGACCGCGCGGGGCGCGATCAGATTGCCTTAAGGCATTGACCGCGCGGACGCACGTGAAGGCAGGAGGGGGCACGCGTTGCGCAAGAAATCAGTTGAAACTGATTTCTTGGCGCGACACGCAGGTCACGTGAGCGGTTCGCCCAATGAGGGCGAACCAGCTCTGTGACGCCCCTAGGAACGCCCCCAGGGCCCGTCCACCATGAACAGGGAAAGCACCCGCTTCACGCGGGTAACTTCACAGCCTCCGCACAGGTGAACGCACCATGGCTCGGGCCTTTCACCGTTTGGAGGCGGACCGAGCTGTACATAAATACAAGAAAGAGCACTTACAGACCCCCAAAAAAAATGTAACCGCAGCATTATTATATTTTAAGAGGGGCGGAAAAGTTGAGAAAATGCACCCTCCCACCAAAAAAACGAGTGGATTTTCTAAGCCTTTTACCTGTGGGACACAAGGCTTAGTAAGTGTTAACATGTTTAACTAGTACAACCCCCGGGAGTAGCTCGCTACAGAGAACAAGGAATCCCCATGGAGGCTCTCCGCAGCTTCTAGGCATGTGAACCAATGAGACCAATGAGGCTACTTCAACCATTTAAAGGAGCAATCCAAGACAGCCCTTTTTTTAATTTATTGTAAATATAGAATTGAAGCAGGGGGTCTCTGGAGCTGAACCCTGATAATTTCAGCTCTGGGGACCCCCTTCTTCCGGAGATACTTACCTCCGAAGTAGGTGCCGGTAGCTGCTCCGGCTCAGTAAGCTGGGCTTTCTAGTTTAAAGCTCTCGCGTCACACCGGCCAATAGGAAGCCGCACCGATGAGGTCACAGCTTCCTATTGGTGCGCAGTAAGTGAATTCTCTGAACAGAGGCCATATTGTGAACCCTGGCGACCGGCACCTAATTCACAGGTAAGGATCTCCGGAAGCAGGGGGTCCTCGGAGCTGAAATTAACGGGGTTCAGCTCCGGAGCCATAATAATAATAATAACAAAAAAATCTGCCCCCTTTGATTGCCTCTAAAACAGGGGTGCACACAAATCTAGCGCCCCCTCAGTTTGCGCACCACTACTCCAAGAATTCCTTCAAAATGTATTGTAACTTTGTTTAACCCTTAAAGGGGAAGTGTTCCCTGCATATTTTTAAGATTTCCTCACCACGATACAGTGACTGTTTTCATCTCTAGTTATTTTTAAACTGCGTGCTTTATTCCTGTGGGGGGAAAAAAACAACCAAAATGAACCCTTTAGCTGCCGGAAGACTGGCGGTACCCTAGTGATGCTGGTCTTGTAGTATCGCAACCACACGAACTTTTCAATGCGATCTTCCCCTGGAAATGACGTACAACACCAACGATGAAAACGGCAGAAAATAATTCATTATTAAGCAAGATTAAAGACGAGCGAATGGATCACAATTTGTTGCAGGAATAGTCACTCAATATTTGTGTGTATAATAGGGAAGAGTATCAGTGGTTAAGATGCTGACCCCCTATGTTGGAGATACAAGTTTGACTCTTGGTACTTCACGCCGCAGAGATTAAGAATTAGACGGTAAGATCTTTGTGACATGAACAATGAAAACGTTGTGTCTTTAATTAGCACGGTTCAATGTGTGCTAGAAATTCTACCTAGGATTAACTATTACTGCATTAGAAATTTCTTTTTTGAATTGTAGATCCGCCCCATACATTTATAATTGGAGCTATTCTACAGGCACAATCCTAAAAATCTGACCAGGTCGTTGGTCCTTCAGGCCCAGCCCTGCCCTGAGAGGAAACACATGGCTGAGGATTCATAAGGGGACGAGTTGAAATCCTGCTACCTGCACAATTATGGAAGAATCATGTCACAAAGATTAAATAGGTAAGAAGAATTAGGTCTAGGACATTTGCTGCGTAGTTGTGACCAAATGACCGCAACTCACCTCGCCGCGTCACCGTCAACCCTAAAACCCTGTTCAACCCTAATACTAACGCTACCCTAAAAACTTTAACCCCCTACCCTTACTGCCAAATCCCCTAAATTTAATCCTCTAAGCACTAAAAATGTATCTTATTGTAGAAGTGACAGGCGGGGCCGGGTCCAGCAGCGCATTGGCAGAGGGGGTCCGTCTGCGAACGAAACCCTGGCGGTCATTTGGTCACAGCAAAAAGGCAGCGACCCATATGAAATGTCACAAGCGTGCTGTTGGGATTCCACCCTGGAAGTGTCCATCTCAGTTGTAATTACTCCCATTAGATCATAAGCGCACTGCCAACTACTGTAAAGCAATGCGTTGCCCCCACTGGTACGGGTTAAGTACATGATGTCAATCAATCTCTAAAGATATATATCTATAAAGATATGTCATGTTTATCATTGGCCCACACACGGAAATCCTACAATTGGAGTGTGAAGAGTAGCATCAAAGTAAGAATGAGGATTAAGCAATTCCACGTGATCCACTGAGTTCATGTAACTAATTATAATCAATTACCAACATCCTTTATTATTGAAAACCTGCTGGGCCTGATTGTTAATGCCGTTCATTTACACAATATCCCCACCTACATGGATACATTGGTTTAAAAGGTTTTCCTCGCTAGCGGTAGTAATATCACATCCATGGACAATTAATCCGTTCAAATGAGCAACTCAAAACACCCGCGCCTTGAAGATTAAGAGTATTAGATTGCAAGTACTTCTGGGCACAAACTCCCTTCTTTACAGGTTTACTCCCGTGTTTAGTGCTGCATATGTATGATTTTGAAGCAAAGCACTATGTACATGAAGGCCAAAATCAAATAAGGTTAGGATACACGAAACTATATCCTTAAGGCCTCGGCCATGTTTGCTGCGTGCTTGCTGAAGCGTGCTGACGCGCGCTCCCACTCAGCACTGAGCCCCTACAGCCGCAATTAGAGCGGCTTTAGTAGGGGCTCACCTGCGCTTCCGCGCGCTTGCGGATGCGCAGGTCTTAGGGGAATTTAAAATTCCCCCGCTTGCCGGCGAGACAGGCCGGTCACGTGAGCGGTTCGCCCAATGAGGGTGAACCAGCTCCGTGACGTCACTGGCCCGCCCCCGGCCAGTGACGCGCCCGCCCCGCCCCCTGACAGCCTGCTGAGAGCACGTGCGGTAAGCAACCGCAAGGCCAGGGAAAGCACCCGCTTTCCCTGAGCCTCAGCGCGCCTCAGCGAGCAAGCAGGGAGCGTGGCCGAGGCCTAAGTCAACCAAACATTTTGGGATTGATGCTTGAAGAACTTAATGAAGTGAATGACATTAACATGCACTAATGGGTCCCATTTTGATGCCTCTTGGCTATTTGCATCTAGATGTGCCACTTATTACCTCAAATTAAACGTGCTCTGAGTTTCATATTAATGCACTGGCTACCAAAGGGTTAAATTTGGTCTATGGGCATCATTAGTGCAGGAGGTTAATGGACACAGGGTCAAGACCTGCTCCAGCGAGCAAGAAAAAATTGCAACATCTTAAGGTTATGGCCCCATCTCCAAGGCAATAAATGTAAAGGCTTTTCACCTCCAAGGCAATAAATGTAAAGGCTTTTCACCTCCCTTAATGTTAGGGAACCTTTTTAGCCTCCTGCACTGGCCCAAAGACCACATGTAACCCTTTGGCAGCCAATGCATTAATATGAAACGCCTTCAAATCATGGTTTAATGTGGAGGTAGCGAGTGGGACATATAGATGCAAATAGCCAAGAGGCCATAAATATGTATGCAAGGCAATCAATGGAAGTAAAGCAAAAGAAAACAGTGGCAGATAGAATAAGAAATAGTTTCAGACTTCCGTACCACATCTGATAAAGATACATGTATGTATATCTTTATTTATATAGTGCTTTACAGCAGTAATACACGCAACATTATAATATAACACACACATAATATAAGCTTGAAACATAAATCGATATCTCTCAGGGATTTAAAAAATCCGAGGCGAATACACCGGAAAATGTTAGTCCTAGTGCCAGTGCAGCCCCCGACAAAGCTCCTGCGAGAGTGAAACTTATAGTGAGGGGACACCGGGCGTTTCATGGGCCTGTCCTGATAGGGAGCTAGCACGGCCTTTCTACACCTCTGTATATTCATAGCAGCCGGAAATTCATGCAGGGTAAGTATGCTGCACATAGATTGTGAATAAGTGAGCCGAGGATGGAATTTGGTCAGGCCAAGTTATTGTTTTAAAGGTGCAAGGTTAAGTTAGGAGATCACGAGGCGCTGGCGGCATAATCAGTAAGAGCGCCTGTGTGCTCAGCATGGCAGCAGTTGGAACATCGGAGAGTTTCACTGGGCACCACATACAAGGCTGTGAAACACACACACACACACACACACGTTTGCAACTAAGCAATCAAGTACAAAATAAGAAACGCAGCACAGAGAATAAATCATGTGACCTCTTTTCCAACACACAGTGGTTACTCTGACTTGCAAAAGAACCGATTACTATACCAGCAAGCTGCATTAAAAGCTGCAGACCAAGCTATAGCATACATGTTTTTTTTAATTAATAAATCAGCTCTGTACTATGAGAAAATACTGGTAGCCTTTTTTTAAACAACGCTGAATGACATGTTTAATGTATTATAATGCAACAAGCATTTTTTTGTTTCTATAGCAACCATGTGCAAAGTCACATCCCCTTCCTTTTCTGAAACAGGCTCTGGCACACCCCTTTGTGAGCCCTGCCCTCTCTCTAGCAGTGCAGCAATTGTATTTAGTGACTGCCTGGTCACATGATCTTCCCCACAGAACTTTGCATCTTTGGTCCTCTTCTGCTGCACTGACAGACATTTAGTGAACCCCTGAGCCGAATCTTCGCCGATTGGTCACAGGAGAACGGATCGATCGGCAACTTAGCTAATTATTTATCATTGTGTGGATTGTATTGATGCACATATTAAATGGTGGAGGGAAAAAAAACAACAAAAAAACACAGCAGCTTGGACTGCTGATTTAATGCAATTGTCTATACATTGATATTATATTGGCTACTGCTTTTGTACATTACTTATTCTAGACAATATTTAAGATTAGGGTGGCGTTCTATCCTTTTATATTTTTTTAGGATACTTCCATTGTGCCAGAAAGTTATTTAAATATTATAGCGTTTGTCAGTGTGTCACCAAAGGTGAGGAGGGGGGTTGAAGGGGCCTGGAGAGTGTTGCGGCAGCCAATCTCTGGCTCCTAACCTTTTGTATCCACCCCTGATAGAGAACACACACACACACACGCACACACGTAGAATTCACTTATGTGGGCGATTGGTGCCGCTTTAAAGCGCCAGTCCCCCGATCGATGGGAATATGCCCTGTGGACACAAAATGGACACAGGGTCAAGACCGGCGAGCGAAAGTTACAACATAATAAGGCCATAAAATTGAAAGGGTTTAACCTCCCCTAATGTTCGGGGACATTGTTGTCCTCCTGGAAGTTAGAGGGACCATCAAAAAACAAAAATTGACGAATGCGACTTAAAATAAAATGATGATCATGAGATATTGTTACTATTATTATAAATCACACACACACACACACACACACACACACACACACACACACACACACACACACACACACACACACACACACGTCTCATTTATAAATAACGTCTATTTGTTTAATGAATCTTAGGCAAACACATTTTGTTGATAGGACCAGGTCAAGCCCAAATCTATAGGTAAACGGTTGTCTTTGTTTATAAAGCAATTATAAAACCATCATTCGTCAAACAGATAAACAGAAGGAACAGATGAACATGAATTCAGCAGACCTGGAGAAGAGGCAACATTCAGTTGTCACAGGACCCAGGTAAACGGGTTACTCTTTGGGCAATTTCTTTGACCCTGCTACGCGAGACTGTCTCTTGATAAAGTGAATAAATGTAGCGGGCGGCCCAGTATGTGTACAGAAACACAACCGACATGTTTCACTCAAAAACGGCGTCATCAGAACAAGTGACTTTAAACCAAGGAGTTAAAGAGGCATCCAAGCGGCGATCAATATTTTAATTTTTTTACACAGGATTGAAGCAGGGCGACTCCGGAGCTGAACCCCATTTATTTCAGTTCCGAGGTCCCCATGCTTCCGGAGATAATTACCACATTATGGGGGGCCGGTAGTCGCTCCGCACGGCTAGCAGGGATCACGGAATGGTTGCTTTTCAAAGCTCCCACGCCCTGCGGGCCAATAGTAAAGCCGTGACATCATCAGGCGCGGCTTCCCATTGACCCGCGTGATGCAGAAGCTTTAAATATGAAGAAGATACCGGAAACCCCTTTAGATGTCCCTCAGGAAGCCGGTGGTGCCCGGAGCTGAAATTAATGGGGTTTAACTCCAGGGCCCCCTGCATAAAGCCTATTTTAAAAACAAAAAAACACCCGTTTGGATTGCTCCTTTAAATAGCACTTGGCACAACTAGATAGATTTTCCAAAGTGATGTTAAAAAGCCGGAAAGAATTTAAACCCAAATTGAGATACGCTTTATGAACTTAATGTCTGCTGGTCAGCATGGACCGGTGTTGCGAAGCTTATTGGGCACCGGTTCTGCCGACTCAGAAAATATGTTTTTAATTCTTCACTAGACAAGTGTGTATGTTAATCATTCCATATTCTGTGCCCAGTTAATCGTTAAACATTAGAAAGTGTATTTAAACCATAAATGTCAAAAGGAAAATCTTAGGACGAAAAATGATTATACAATGTCATTCTCAAGTGAATAACTTTTTCCAATATGCAGCAATGTAGAGCTGTTGAGTATGACTGGACAATTGCCGTAGGCTATAGCTTATTGCTGTATTGTCATTGCAAAGTGCTGTCCCTACAATGAGTTTTATTTATGTAAAAGCACAAACCAGACTTAACATGCATCGCAAAAACCAGGCAGAATGAGCACGTTAAATTACAGAGGTTTATTCTGGCCAGAGACAATAAGGAGCAACAAAAGGTCACAAACAGGGCAGTAGTTTACCACAAACATAGGGTACAAGGGACTCCTAGCTCGCTCGGTGCTGGGCGCTGCCAGCTTACTCTGTATGCGGTCTTGATCCATCCGTTCAGAGTATCTCAGTAAGTCACGATACCCGCCTCTGGTCCAAAGCTCACTTTCCATGTTGGTCTCTTGACACCTGATGGCAGAGGTGAAGCTCCTCTCCTCAATCTGCCATTACCAAACCATTCCTATACCTCCCTCACTTCAGTCGAGGCACACCATGTCCAGGTTTTTTCTTCTCCCACTCCAGGAGGTGGTCATCTATTGCCCACCTACCTCTCCTCATCCCCCTTCTATCTTTCTCTGACTTTGAATCCTGACTTTCTTTCCCTTGACTCACTTTCTCTTCGGGACTTCAACTGCTATATTGATCCCCCTTCTCTCATTTGGGTTTCACGTTTTCTCCAACCTCTTATTTTGGCCTTCACTAATGGACTGCAGCCAGCACCCACAGCTAGTTTTCACACTAAAAACGTCTGATTTCTCCATTTCCTCTCTCTGACTATTACCTTTTCTCCTCCATCTACCCCTCGTTTCTGCAGAGACTTGCATTCCCCTAATCTACTGGCTCGACCCCACTTTGTGCTCCTCCATCTCTTCTCTCTGCTCAGCTACAGACTGACAACCTAGTCATTTACTACAACTCTGCCCTATCCTATCTAGATGCCCGTCTTTTTCTCTGCCATTCACTCCCTTGTAAATCCAGGCCTTGGCTAAACTGTAATACATACGAGCTCCGCTCCTGTACCCGCTCCTCTGAATGCCTCTGAAGGAAACTTCATCCCCTCTTCACAACAAATGTATTCTGTTTCAACTCTGCCCTCTCCTAAGGTATGCAAACCGACTTTTCTTCACTATTCATCACTCACAAGTCTAACACACGCAGCCTTTTCTATATTTGACTCTACTCTCACCACCGTCTGTTACCTATTTTCTTCCTCCATTTCACTACATTCTATTTGTCAGGGCTTCCCCTCTATATTCTCAAATTCTACACCTCCTCTTCCCAACTCTTCTCCTGCCCTCCTTGCCTCTGTTTCCTCTCACAAAGGAGGAAGTGTTGCTGTTGATCTCCTCCTGTTCCCCTACCACTTGTGCCCTTAACCCTATTTCCTCCCCCCCCATCTCTTCAAACCTCTTGCTCCTACTCTAATCCCTACACTCACACAGATTTGTAACTCTTCCCTCCACTCCGTTACCTATACTCACATCCTCCCTCAGCTCTGGTACCTTTCCCACCTCATTCAAGCATGCAACAGTTAGAACTGTACTCAAAACGTAAGCAAGTTTGACCCTACCCGTCTATCGCCCTGTCTCTCTCCTGCCTTTTGCCCATAACCTCCTTGTATTCTCTCGCTTGCAACATTTTCTTACCTCCTATTCTGTCCTAGATCCTCTTCATGTGGAAAAGAGAAATAGGGGGGGGGGGGGGGGGGCGCAAACGAGGGTCAAATGCAATATCAGACCAGAATATAAACAGAATATAAACAAATGCAGTAATATAGAGGTGATAGTAGATTGATTATGAAAGCATTTATTGAAGATAAGTGAGATAACATAAAACTCGATCAAAAAGATAAAGAAAAGCTCCCTATACGCCGCACTAGAGATCACCTAAATCTATGTTAAAACTTAATATTTATTAATAAACAATTAAAATGTGTTTATTGCAGCAGTAATGTGAACCAAAGTGATTAAAATGATTGAAATAAAAACGGAGAGGTTAGCTGTGTACCTAATAGAAACTGACAGTGTAGATCAAAACCACTATTGTCAATTAGAGTGTCCCACAACTATATAATTATACTAGAGGTGGTAGTGATTTGGCTACAATATTGTGTCATTTGAAAACTACTCCTAGATGGTAGTGATGGGTGTAACCTGAATTGATGTGTACGCTCGGTTTACCAAGTAGATACTGTAGTGAATCAGGTATACATACACATTTGTGCCAGACCGTCAGGTTCAAAATTTAGTGAGCCTGTGGGTCTGTCATGGTGAGCAATAGCAGTTGATGCAAGATCACAAAGTATGTGTCTTGTACTGTGAACCATGAACCATACAATGATTAAGGAGTAGTCAGAGTGTTGTGCTTCCTAATGAAGTCCCCGAAACACTCTGAGAGGAATTAGGCAACAGACCTCTCCGATATAGCCAGCGTACTAGGTGGTAACGCTTAGCTTGTCATTGTATGGTTCATGGTTCACAGTACAAGACACATACTTTGTGATCTTGCATCAACTGCTATTGCTCACCATGACAGACCCACAGGCTCACTAAATTTTGAACCTGACGGTCTGGCACAAATGTGTATGTATACCTGATTCACTACAGTATCTACTTGGTAAACCGAGCGTACACATCAATTCAGGTTACACCCATCACTACCATCTAGGAGTAGTTTTCAAATGACACACTATTGTAGCCAAATCACTACCACCTCTAGTATAATTATATAGTTGTGGGACACTCTAATTGACAATAGTGGTTTTGATCTACACTGTCAGTTTCTATTAGGTACACAGCTAACCTCTCCGTTTTTATTTCAATCATTTTAATCACTTTGGTTCACATTACTGCTGCAATAAACACATTTTAATTGTTTATTAATAAATATTAAGTTTTAACATAGATTTAGGTGATCTCTAGTGTGGCGTATAGGGAGCTTTTCTTTATCTTTTTGATCAACATTAACCTTTTCCCTGCCAGCACCACCTATACACTTTATTGCAGTTTTTGTTCCTATATCACACAGGTTATAATATTTAGGTTTTCCCTCCTTTCACATTAGTATAGTGCAAGGTGCACACATTATGACCTTTTGGTCATTCCACCCCCCCTAACATAAAACTCGCACATAAAATAGCTGCTCCAGGGCCCCGACGCCAGCCTCCCGCTCTCCGGTGCAGTGTGATCCTGTTCACCGCGTCCGGTATACAGGACTGCTCCCCCTTGATGCAGGCGCCGGCCCAGGTCTCTGCATGCACAACGCGTTTCGGATGAACTAATCCTTCGTCCTGACGCGTTGTGCATGCAGAGACCTGAACCGGAAGTACTGTTGGCAGCACAGGGACACCGTAGCCGGCGCCTGCATCAAGGGGGAGCAGTCCTGTATACCGGACGCGGTGAACAGGATCACACTGCACCGGAGAGCGGGAGGCTGGCGTCGTCGCCCTGGAGCAGCTATTTTATGTGCGAGTTTTATGTTATCTCACTTATCTTCAATAAATGCTTTCATAATCAATTTGTGTGGCGCCGTTTCCCACTACATGTGCCCCGAGTGGCTTTTATTAACGAACGGAGGGAGGAGGAGTGGGACCGACTGCCAAGTAGGAGCAGCTTAAAGATACCTGTAGCAACACAGGCCCGAGTGAGTACATTTTCTGTGCATTCCCCATCACCTCTATATAAATGCATTTGTTTATATTCTGGTCCGATATTGCATTTGACCCTCGTTTGCGCCCCCCCTATTTCTCTTTTCCACATGTCATCTTGAGGATCGTGGGAAGATCCTCTCTTTGGGGCTGAGCAGCAGACATTGATTATTTCTTTAAGGGTGGTATATTTTATATTTTGATTTCCTCCATCAGCACAGTTTCTGGTGCAAGAGTTGTGTTAAGGGAGCGCCCCAGTTCACTTCTATCTAGATCCTCTTCAATCGGACTTCCTCACTGATAACGCCACCAAAAAAGCCCTCACCAAATTAACTACTGACAACCACGCTACCATCATACATCCACGCTGCCCAAGTGTCACATTTGACTCCTGCCTCACATTCTCCTCTCACAATCACACTGTAGCTAAAACCGGACATTTTCCCCTCCGTAATATTGCAACAATACATCCTTTCCTCTGTCACTGTACTGCTAAAACTAACACCGGCCCTCATTCTCTCCCGTCTCGACTATTGTAACCTTCTACTATCTGGCCTTCCTACCTCTCATCTCTCTCCTATAATCTATCCTAAACGCTAGAATCGCTTTACTCTCCTAAATCTGTCTCATCATATATGCCTGTTAAAATCCCTCTCCTGGCTTCCTATTAAATCCTGTATTACTTTCACAATCCTCCTGTCTTTTAAGGCAATACACTACTCTGCCTTAATTTCTCACTATACATCTGCCTGACTCTTGCGTTCTGCTCAAGGATGTCTAGTGTCTACCCCTTTTGTATCTAAAGCTCTCACTTAATGCCCCACACCTCTGGAATGCTCTTCCCCTCAATATCCAACTAGCACCCTCTCTTTCCAGCATTGAGGCTCATCGTAAAAGCCACCTCTTTACTGAAGCATTTGGATAGCTCCGTTAGCTGATACTATACATCTCATATGCATTTACCATGCCTTGCAGACACATTTACCATAACACCCCCTCTTATGGTCTATGTAAGTTTTCCCTACTTGCCATTTAGATTGTAAGCTCTTCGAGGAAAGACTCCTTTGCCCAAATATCTACTCTTATGTATGAGGCACGTATTCCTATTATGTCCCTTGTATTACTGCTGCAAAGCACTATGTACATGCATGTTGCTATATAAATTAAGCTGTACATAAAGCCAAATGTTTGCTTTTCTGATCAATTCTCTTTAAGAACCATAAGACATTCGATCAAACATGCCGGCTGATCTAAATGCGTCTCCTGTTCTCACTTCTTCATTTTCCCTGCTTAAAAGGACTCACACAAAAATCTGCTTAAACATGTAATGGTTATTTCTCCGTAAAAATATATTTTTTATTATTAAAATTCAATGTAAGCCGGACTTCCGGTATGGCGCCAGGGCTGTGAGGACGCACTGAGAAGAGCTCCGCTGGCCCGCCGGGGAAAACCGCTGTAACCGCGAGAAAATAGCCGGCAAAAATCAGTCAGAATTTAAAGGGACAGGCACCCCAACAAGCGGAGGCACCTGCATGGAGAAATATCTCTCCAAAACTGCACAGATGGCCCCAAAACAGCAGCAACAGCGCCAGGACAAGGGAGAGAGAAGGAGAGAGACACAGAAAATGGCCGACAGCCACGAGGCTCAGGCAGGAGAATCCAGCCAGAACGGGGAAGCAGACAAGCAGGCACAAACAAGGTCAGAGCATGAAAGTATTGCAAAGGCTGTAGCAAGAGAAATTCTCCCCCAATTTGATAAAAAAATTGACAAAATAAAAACATCCATAGAAGAGCTGAAAAATGAGCTGTCAGCACACACCTCAAGAGTGGAAGAGGCTGAAACAAGAATTAGCACTATGGAGGACGAAATGTCTGACGTGCATCAAGCACTAGAAACAATGCGGAAAAAAAACTGCATATTAGAGGAAAAAGTAGACGACCTTGAAAACCGGTCCCGACGAAACAATATAAGACTGATAGGAGTACCTGAATCAATAAAACAGCACCAGCTCATAGAGTTCTGCGAGAAATGGATCCCAGAACATCTTGGACTATCCGCAGACAATGCAATAAAGATAGAGAGAGCGCACAGAATGGGTGCTGCAAGACAAGACCAAGAAACTAAACCTAGAGCAATAATAGCAAAGATTCTCAACTTTGATGACAAAGTCAGAATTATCAAAGCTTTCAAGGAGATGGACCAACTGACATTTGAGAACAAGAGAATAATGATTTTTCAGGACTATTCGGCCACGGTCTCACAAAAAAGGAGAGAATTTAGCAGGGTATGCACCACTCTCTACAAGCAAAAACGGAAATTCGCATTGATTTACCCAGCAACTCTAAAAATATACACCGACACAGGGGTGAAAACCTTCACATCCCACGACCTGGCGGAAAAGTACGTGACAAAGACGACAATCCCCAGGAACGCAGAGGAGGACCGGAATGACACAAGAGACGATGACCGCTAAAGTGGACAGATGCAGAGCCCAAGATTACATTTTACTTGAAAGAGACTGAATTAAGACATTTGTCCCGTGTCCCATGATAAAAGATAAAAAAAAAAAAAAGTGAATGTATGGGGGTGTGCAAGAACATAAGCATAAGTGTGGCCCAAGAAGGGGTATGAACAAGCATAGAGTGAGTGACAGTACATAGGGATATATATAGATATCTGAATGTGTAACTGATATTAACCCGCAAAGGAATGCTTGCTGGAATGGATGCAAGGGAGTGACCAAACCGGGAGGGGGGGGGAGATAGAAAGATACAACAGGGGAGGGAGAGACAAGAACGCCTCAGGCAAGAGAATGGAGGGGGGGGGGAAAGAGGGAAGGGGAGGAAAGGGACACGAGGGGGATGAGAGGGGGGGGAGAGAGGGGGAGTGGAGAGAAGGGGGGAGGAGAGAAGAGAGAGGGAGGAGGGAGGGGGGGGAGGATGATGAAGAAAGGGAGGGGCAAGCGAAAAAGAAAGAGAGGTCAAAACAAAAAAGCATAAAAACATAACAATGTGATTGTGATTGTCATGCAATAACCTGAAAGTTCTTTTTTTTATCCTATTGTGTTCTTATTGAGTTAAACCTACAGTAGACTCCTGGTATCGCAACGGGGAGAAAGCAGCATAGTGAGAACAAGAAGAGATAAAGACAGATAACGGACAGAAACAGACAACCTAACAGCAAGAAAATAACCGATCCCCAAGGGGGACAGAGACGGGCAACCACGACACTGATGTAAGGTATACAGCTACACAACCACATGAACATACAAACAATGAGACCAAGAGAATAGCGGGAAGGAGGGCGCACACACACACACATGCCACAACAATAGAAGCACTCATAACATCAGCAAGAAACGTAAGGAGACGAACAAGAGGGAAACATAGACATACAGACACCTTAATATACGGCCAAAGATAGGAAGAAACAAGGACAAAATAGCCAAGGGACAGGGACACAACAACAAAACCGAAACAAAAGAATAAAACAAAAAATGACACACAACAGAACAAAAAAAAAAAAAAAAAAAAAAAAAAAAAAACTATACGAAAATAGCCTAAAGAGAAAAAAAAAAAAAAAAAAAAAAAATACAAAATAAAATAGTAAATATACCCCCCGGCGGGGACAAGGAGACTAAAGTGCATACACAAGGAGACACACAAGAGGGTAGAAAGTACACCTCTGGAAAAAAGTGAAGTCCAGAAAAGAAAGGAAAGTTAAAAGTTTAAACAGTTAAAAGGTTAAAAAAAGTTAGAAGTTCTAATACAGAAAAGCAGGCAGAGATCATGTTGACAAGCCAGGCTAACAAAAACATAAAAGAGTGTTGGGAACAAGTAGAAAAGAGAGAAAAAACCCAGAATATCATAATTAACAGGAAACAAGAGAAAGCAAACGATGACATACATAGAGGACACAGAACAGACTTAGACACAAAATGCATACTCGAATAATAACATGGAATGTGAAAGGGCTTAACAACCCAATAAAACGCAGAAAAGTATTAACCTACCTAAAAAAACAAAAAGCAGACATAGCATTCCTGCAGGAGACGCATCTAAATTCAAAAGAAAGCAATAAACTACAAAGAGATTGGGTAGGACACAGCATTTTCTCCCCGGCAATAGGAAAAAAAGCAGGAGTGGCCATACTCATAAATAAAAATCTCCCCCTAGAAATAATCAACACAGAGAGAGACAGTGAGGGAAGATTCATAGTAGCAGAGGTCAGAAGTGGAGGAATAGACTACCTCCTAGGAAATGTCTATGGACCAAATGACCATAAGACGGAGTTTTTCCAAGAAACTATAAACAAGATACTAAAATACAAACATAGAAACCTAATACTGGGGGGGGACTGGAACGCAATACAGGACAAGTTCCTAGACAGATCAAATCACAACGATAGCATGCCCAAAGACAGCGCCCAAACCAAAAATATGGAATTGATTAAAACAGCACTAGGGATAGTAGACGGATGGAGAACGCTCAACCCACTGGAGAGGGACTTCTCCTTCTACTCCAATGCACATAATTCATTTTCACGAATCGACGCAATATTACTAACACCGAACCTACTAAACAAAATAACACACATAGACATGGGAGAGATAATTATATCTGACCACGCAATGGTACGCCTAGATCTAGATATGGGACTGGGCAGAGCAAGCCCAAACACCTGGAGATTCCCAAATTACCTAAGCAATAACGAAGACTTTGTGAACTACTTAAGGAGAGCCTGGGAGAGATTTGACAACACAAACCAAGAACACAGAGCAAACCCCATACTCTACTGGGAAACATCAAAAGCGGTAATTAGAGGGGACATTATGGCATATGTATCCAGAAGAAAGAAACAGGCAACACAGGAATTCTGTAAGGCCAGTAAAGAACTAAGCGAGGCATTCAAAATATTCAAAACAGACCCAACACCCCAAAACAAAGAAAACTATAGCCAGAAAAAATCCACATGTGAGGTATGGCTAGAAAAAAAAGAACTAGGGAAAAAATCAGTAAAAGAAGCCAAATTTTTCCGACACGGTAATAAGACGGGTAGACTCCTGGGAAATCTTATGCGTAACTACAGGCCAACTGCGCCCATCACTAAAATATATGATAAGACAGAGATAATCACAGAAGCAAAAAAAATAAACGAGGTGTTCAAAGAATACTACAGCAAACTGTATAGGGACGGACAAATAAATACAGAAGCAAGAGATATATTTTTTAAAGATATTAAAATACCTAAAGTAAGTCAAGAAGAAATAGATAGTTTAAACTCCCCTATCACTCAAAAAGAGATAAAGGACACAATCCAAAACCTAAAAAACTGCAAGGCCCCAGGTCCAGATGGCATGTCAGGGGAATACTACAAACTCCTAAAAGAAAACTTGATAGAACCATTACAACATCTATATCACAAAGCCCTTAAAGACGCCACGTTTATGCAAACAAGTGAAACAGCCCACATAATGCTAATACACAAACAGGGCAAGGACCCCCTAAGACCAGAATCGTATAGACCAATATCACTGATCAATCAAGACGCAAAAATATTCACCAAAATTATGGCAGATAGGTTAGCGAACATTCTTCCATCCTTGATACACCCTGACCAGTCGGGATTTGTCAAAGGAAGATCCGCAGTGAAAAACATCAGAAAAGTACTAGCGGCAATAGAGTGGGTCAGACTACACAAGATAGAGAATACAGCCCTAGTAACAATCGATGCCGAGAAAGCATTCGATAACATAATGTGGGAACATGTGTTCTTTGTGATAGATAAATTTGGATTCAAGGGAAACTTTAATAACATGTTAAAGGCAATGTACAACACCCCAAAGGCTAGAATAATAGCAGCAGGACACCTATCAAGCCCATTCCAACTATACAGAGGGACACGCCAGGGGTGCCCGTTGTCACCCCTGCTGTTCAATCTAGCTATAGAGCCTCTGGCTATCTACCTGAGACAAATGAAAGACTTTAAGGGGATAAAGATAAACAAAACAGAATTGAAACTATCAATGTTCGCTGACGACATACTAATGTTCATGACTAACCCAGACGAATCAATCAAAAAGGTCCTACAACAAATAGAGACATTCGGGTCATTCGCAGGCTTTAAAATAAATATATCTAAAACAGAAATGATGTACATCAAAAAAAACCCAGATACTAGGACACCATATAATTTCCCTATAAAAGTAACAAAAAAACCCATCAGATACCTAGGGATAATGCTGGAGGCAGAAATTTCCAGACTATACGAGAATAACTTTAAACCTATCATAAAAAAAATAGTACAGGAACTAAAAAACTGGACGACACTACCCTTATCGCTATTTGGGAGAGCAAGTGCGATCAAAATGATATCGTTTGCCAGACTCCTCTATCCTATGCAGACTCTCCCCATGCTCCTCAAACATGAAGACAATACGGCAATAAATAGAGCGATGACAAAATTCCTATGGGGAAACAAGAGAAGCAGAATAGCTCTAAAAAAACTACAACTACCTAAGGAAATGGGGGGTATCAACCTGCCAAACATCAGGAACTATAACATAGCAAGCATAATGAGACATGTAGGAGACTGGATAAATGATACCAATCACTACTCCTCCCTAGAAATAGAAAAGGAGTTCTCTCCAGAGACCTCCCTGAAAGAGCTATTACATACTAAATGGGGAGATATCCCAGTGACACAAAGAAACAACATACTAATCAAAGATACTATAGTAACATGGAAAACGGTCAGGAAAAAGTTTAAATTGTCACATACAATCTCAAGATATCTACCAATTCAAGACAACCCCAAATTTATACCAGGGCATACCCAAACATCATTCCAGATTTGGAAACAAAAAGGGATTACTTGCCTAAAAGACGTGATTAACACAGACAAACAGGAATATATGACATTCCAGGAGCTCGCACAAAAATGGGACATCCCCCAAAACCTAATACATGCTTTCTCATATACACAGTTAATCAGTTTCTGCAAAAAGCTGACAAATCACAAAATCACAGTACTAAATAACAATAGAATAGACGACTATTTTAAAGCAAAAGAGCAGGACAAAAGTAAATTATCAGAGCTATACAGCATTATCAGAGATCAAGACATAGAGAGCACACACGCCAACACACTCAAGGCATGGAAAAAAGATTTCCCAGAAATACAAAACATGGAACAGCTAATACAGGGCATACACAGGGTGCACAAGATCATACCGTCAGAGACATGGAGAGAAATGCAATACAAAATAACACATAGAGCATACATAGCATTTAAACGACAGATAAAGACCAGGACAGAGGACACCACGTTTTGCCCAAAATGCAAGACACCAAAGGCGGACCTTAAACACTGCCTCTGGACATGCATACATATATCTAGATATTGGGACCAAGTGCTAGACTATATGAAAACAAAATTAAAAGTCTCATGGACAAAGGACCCAATACCTATTATATTTGCAAATATAGAGAACTGGACGGAGGGCAAACAAATCAGCAGAGCAGTAACCAGACCCACAGAGATTATACTACTAGCGGCAAGAAAGACCATTATGATAAACTGGATACAAACACAACAGCCCTCAATGGAACAACTACAAGACACATTATACAAACTAATGACAATAGACAAACTGGAGACGTCCACAGACAGAAACAGAACAACGAAAGAGTTCCGCCAGAGATGGGACTGGTTCCTCGAGGAAAGAGACTCGCAGACAGGGGACAGTCTAGTTCAGGGTAAAGACTGGAGACAGAGGACGGAAAGGGGTGAACAAGACTAACACGACAAGTTAGGTTAGAATACAAGGTTAAAGTTTAAGGTTAATTAGATAGGAATCGAGCTGGAGTAAAACGTATACAAAAAGTGTAATACAAGTATGTAATGAGGGAAACAGACCCGGAGAAAACACAATCGCTCGCACTCAGAGCAAAAAAAATGAATCCAAGCTTGAATTCAGAGTTAAGAAAAATGTATGATCAATATATGAAAAATATGTAAACAATATATGTGAACAATGTGCGACACAATGTATATGTAACAGCACAAACTTTTTCAAGTTGTTCGCCTGTATACTGAAAATGTACCCAATAAAAAAATATTTGTGAAAAAAAAAATTCAATGTAAGCCAATAGAAGATGAGATGTCCATTATCTTCCTACCAAAGTCTCACCGAGAAGAATTTTAAGATGTTGGACATGATTTTCCTGTTGTGGAACAGAACTTACTGTGGGTGGGGGGGGGGGGGGGGGGGAGGGGGGGTTATGCATCAGTCTCCCGGCTGCAAAACTGGTAAATCTAGTGCTGTTTTCTTTGGGGGCATAAAAATAATATCCATTGCTTTCAATAGGATTATTTTTCCTTTGATAAATAACTTCCTGCCTTGCAAGCGTCACTGTTAACCATTACCTATTGGCCATCCGGATGGAGAAGCCAGGACGACCAGGTTTACCAATTCCAGGGACCCTCCTGTGATTGAGAAATTCAACCGGCTGGAATTGTGAAGCCAGAAAGTAGCCTCAACAAAAGAAACAGCACACAGCATCTATTCTGTGCTATAGGATGATGTAACTACAGGAAATACATTCAAAGAAACTATTGCATGAACCAACATTGCTTCTCGTTTTGGGGATTTCTGGAGGCTAGAGATTGGCCGAGAGGGGCCCCACACAAAATAAAAGATTTCTGGCGATGACATGGGTGTACAAGCTAAGGGGCAAGAAGGGGCAATTGCCTCTATAAAAACGCAACTCTTCCCCCCCCCCCCCTCTAGCTGCCCATAAAAGCGAATATTGAATATTTGTATTTTTGTTGCACGTTACATGCCAGATACAGCACCTAAAGCCTGACTGTTAAAGGCGCAATCCCATGCAGCTTGCTCAAAATGCAACTCTAGACAATTTAAAATCAAACTTAAAAGCCAGGCAGAATTTTTAGGAACCAAAGTTTTGTTGAGCAGTAGTGGGAGAGGAGGTCTGGGCAACACACACACACTTCCCCTGCTCCACATACTGTCATTATTGAGAGCAGGGGTGGCCAGTTTCCTCTCACCCCACGTGCCTACCCTCTGTTTTAAACCCCCCACACACTCCAGACTAAGCGGTGCAGCGCGATTAACCACAGCAGGTGACAGCGAGCACTATCCCGCTTTACGGTCGTGCTAGCAAAGCATGCCGTCGGTCGCAGCAGTGACTGACCAGTCAGCACTGTGCTGGCATATACAGCAGTGCTTTAAGCAAACATTTTAGGAGCTCTGGATTTTTCCACACCAGCCAATGTCAAAAATCTAACAATCCAATTGGCTTCCTTCAACTAATCCAACTACGCTGAAAGCAAAATTTGGCTTTTTGTTTCTCTGGAAATTACAAAACTGCATTTCTTAGGGGCCACGTTTGTCAAAACAAGTATTTTCTTTGCCATTTTCCCACCCTGCCTTCATCAAAGAACCAAGAGATAAGGAAAGGGGGGGGGGGGGGGGGAAGAGAGAGATTAGGTGGATTCTGACAAAAAGTAGACAAAAGGAAAAAAATCAAACCTCACCCAAGTCTCAGATCACCATATCTACAAACCGACTTAATTATTTAAATACACTTGTAAATGCCAGATTTGAAGGGGTGGGGGTGTGATATTTGCTGGTCTGTTGGCAACTTTAGTTAGAGTAAGGCCTCGGCCATGTTAACCGCTTGCTGGCGGAAGCGTGCTGAGGCGCGCTCCCGCTCAGCACTGAGCCCCTACAGCCGCAATTAGAGCGGCTTTAGTAGGGGCTCACCTGCGCTTCAGCCCCCTGACGGCCCGTGCGGTAAGCAACCGCAAGGCCAGGGAAAGCACCCGCTTTCCCTGAGCCTCAGCGAGCAAGCAGGGAGCATGGACTCAGCCTAAGAGCTGAAGAAAGATCTCCCAGGATCACGGTCCTACTGTTGAACTGGAGTTAAGTAACAGACGTGCCAATATCAAAACAATGTACAGTACCTATTTCAGTTAAATGGCCAAGTAAGTGAGCCTACTTAGGAGCCAGATAAAGGGATACAAAGTGATACCATAGCATTTTGCGAAGTTCTAGGCCTGCTACACCACCATAACATAAGAGCTCCAACAGTGTGCCGGCACCATTACACAGGCCTTGATACACAGACACGCACATCTGCGCAGCACTTAGTGGAGTGTTATGATCTTGTGTAATGTGACTGCATTAAAATTATCCCTTTGTTGAGAATCACGAGGTACTGGTGAATCCCAACTACTTTATAAATATAGTGGTATTATAAACGTTCCTGTAGTCTGCCTCCATTTTGTTTGGCCTACGGCCATGAGTGAGCAGCGTACAGAGAAGGAGGACTCAGGCCCTCGTCACAGCAATAGGTGTTAGTCTGAGGTGAATTAGAGGGGTTACACAATGATACTGGAAACCAAAAATAGTCTGTGGTTCCAAAAAACAATAGGTGCGTCTGGCACATCTAGTGGAACAGAGACTGGTAGTTACAAGGGAGATAGAGGATAACATATTGAGGGAGTATCATCCATGGAGACTGAGAATTATGTGGTTTGTTAAAATAATACTAAGTGGGGCACTGTGTGTATCTCTTTAAACTTATGTCCCAATCTTTCCAAGTATCCTTTTACCCCTAAAAAATAATAATTATTATGACCAAGGTATGGGAGTTGGAACCTTAAACTATTATTAAAAGAATAAGGATTCCGCTGAATGGAATATATTGACTGTATTTGTCACCCTGTTCTCCACTTTGTCACAGTCACCTTTTTTCTTTACCACCAAATGACCCCCCCCCCCCCCCCCCCAACCATTGGGAAACACCACGGTCCCAGTGTGCACTGTAGCACGCACATCCCGCGCGAAGCTGTGTACTGGGGCCAGCCCCATTGACGGGACGGTGTTTCTTCGCGCAGCGCATGCCTCAAAGGCACTGGGGCCGCGGCCTCATGCAGACCATGGTGGGTCCTGCCAACTTCACTGAAGGGCACATTAAGTAGGCAGCATGGGGATAGTATTATAGCAAAAGAGCTGTCAGAGCAAGCAGCATCAACTTGCAGATTTACAAGGAATAAGATCAGGGCAGTAGCAACAAAGTAAATGTGTCCTGGAAAACTGGCAGGTCTGACATATCACCGACTGGGGCCCAGCCACCTTCTCATCTTTACACTGGATGTGCTCACTGGTTTGCTGTTGTGTAACAAACAAAAAACATAGGCAGAGGGGGTCCCTTGTATTTTGCTGCCCTGGTCTGTAACAGGCCAAGGCAGCAAAAGGCCCCCTCTGCCTATATAAAGCTTCCCTATTACACAGGGAAGCTTTCATTTTGCTAACCGTTGCTTTTTGTGGCACCTGATCTAGTCAGGGGCTCACTGGCCGCACTGCATCATGGGAGATGTAGTCCCTGTTGCCTCCTCCCCTCGCTTATTCACGGCTAAACACCGCTGTTAACCACAAATTCGTAGCATTGCCGAGTTTGTCATCTATTCCTCCAGAACAGTTTACTCAGCTCGGGCGCGCACACCCCCCTCTCAGGACCGGATAAAGCGGAGTACGGAATTAAACGGACACATCCCCCAGCATGCCGTGCGCGGCAGCCATGTTTCACGCACAGCGGGCGAGCCTGTAGTCTTCTGCCCGAGGTCCAACCACCTTTTCATTAAACTACAGGCACATAATCAACGAAGATACCCCGCCACCAGCTCGGTGAAACAGACCCCCTCCCTGCCAATGACATTCACAACAGGCGATAAACATTACACACAGGAAACAATGCAGGTTATGTTACTGGAAAGACTACAACTCCCATTCGCCTTTGCGGGCATAAAAGCTCAGCGCATGCTCAGTGCGGCGGCTATGACGCAACAGCAGAGCCCAAACTAATCAGCCCCTCCCTCTCTCTCCCCCGCTGCCCGTCTCCCGTTCCCCCAGACTCACCCCGGGCACGCGCGGTGGGAAACAACTTCTGGGCCTTCTCCAGGAAGCGAAGCGCCTTATCCGCTTTCTGGCTCTTGATGGCGCCTACGGCAATGGCGATGCAGCGCTCCGCCTCATCCCGGTTGGATTCCATTGCGGAATCACTCCTAGGGGGATCTGGGCTGGTGGGTGGCGCTCACATTGCGCGTCGCTGACAATCTGGCGCTGTTTGATGGCGTCACACACCATGGGGCGTTGAAGCAGCTGCTAATAAACATGGCCCAATAAGAATGCAACACATACTATCATTATGTTTCGATTTATTGTGTTATTTTTGGGGTGTCATTTATAGGAGCCAAGTAATTATTTTAAAACTGTATACAAATAAATCCCAAACTGCAAGTGCTTTGTTGGTAAAAAATAATAATAATCATCTTTGCCTATAGTATAGTGTCCTCAGGGTAGGTGCTGAGTTGGTTTTAAAGCATACAACAAAAAACAAAAATGCCCAAAGCTACTTCCATTGGGACAACAATACACAGTGTCCCAATGGAAGTAGCTTTGGGCATTTTTATTTTTTGTTGTATACATTTAGCCACGCCCACTAGCACTCCTTTTAACACTTATATGCAGTGTTCGACAAACCTATACATTTGCTCGCCCCGGGCGAGTGGATTTAACCCCCGGGCGAGTAAATATTGACCCAAGCAGCACACGTTTGGTACTAGGTGGCGAGTAGATTTTTTTGTGATTTGTCAAACACTGCTTATATTCATATATATATTATGTGGTAATGGTTGGTTTCTCAGAGCTTGTTGGGAATCTGTGTATTTTGGTTTTAAAGCAGCAATCCAGTTTTCCTAATTTAATTTTTTTTTAGTCATAGGATTGAAGCAAGGGGTCCCCGGAGCTGAAATGCGCTGATTTCAGCTCTGGGGACCCCCTGCTTTCCGAAGTTCTTATCTCCAAATGGGGTGCCAGTAGCAGTTCTGGCTGCGTTATGTGGGGCTATTGAAATGGCAACTTAAATGTCCTGCATCACGTGGACCAATAGGTAGCCGTCCCTTTCAACTTCCTATTGGACCGCATGACCAGGACATTTAAACCTGCAAACCTTCTAACGTCACGCCCCTATGGAGGTAAGTATCTCGGGAAGCAGGGGGGTCTCTGTAGCTGAAATTAACGCGGTTCACCTCCAGAAACCACCTGCTTCAAATGTATTTATTTTATATTAAAAAAAATACACATGGTTCTGCTGCTTTAAGCTTTTGTATCCCATGTTGACAGTGGTCGACAAATCACCATAAAATCTACTCGCCAAACAAATAAAATCTACTCGCCACCTAGTACCACACGTGTGCTGCTTGGGCCAATAGGAACTCGCCACGATGTTAAATCCACTCGCCCGGGGCGTGCAAATGTATAGGTTTGTCGAACACTGCATGTTGACAGAAACTAAGGCGTACTGTACTTATTATCATAAACCCAATGGAGATTCATAAAGGTGTGATAGCAGCGATCGCTCATTAACTGCTGGAGATACGAATAATTAACATTAGGTTTTTTCTTTATTTCACTTCTTAGGGCTGTTATATACAGGATGCGGCCGTGCGTTCCTATGCGAATGCGCGTGCACGTGCCGCATGCTTTTCCTGTATATAGTGCCAGGAGCTGCAGGTAATGTATATATGTGTGTATGTATGTGTGAGTATGTGTGTGCATGGGTTGTGTGACTGAATGTAAGTCCTTGATAGATTTTTTTAAAGAAAAAAAAAAAACTTTAATAAATATTTATTTTTTAACTTCTGCAAACACACACACACACACACACACACACACACACACACACACACACACACACACACACACACACACACACACACACACACACATCACCAAAAAATCTACTCGCCACTTAGTACCAAACGTGTGCTGCTTGGGCCAATATTTACTCGCCCGGGGGTTAAATCCACTCGCCCGGGGCGAGCAAATGTATAGGTTTGTCGAACACTGTAATATATATATATATATATATATATATATATATATATATATAAACACACACACACCCATATAAACACACCTCCACGCATACATACATACACACATACATACATTTGGGCGCAGGCAGCGGCGTGAAAAGATTAATTTCTCCATCTTCGCCGCTGTCTGTCGGCTCCCCTCTCCCTGCCGTGCGCGCGCGCGGCCCTTCTATAGAAAGGCTGACTAACGTCAGCCAACTAAAAATCCGCACGCGCCCGGCACTATATAACGTGCCTTAGGAATCAAGCATTGCCTGAACATTGATGAGACTTTACTGGTCTGCAAATCAATACTATCAGAAGATCAGATTAAATATTAGTTGTTATTCTTAAACACTTTATTTTTTAAACCGTTTTTGTAATCTGTTGTTCCAATGCTAATTATGCCTTCCTAGTACTTTAGATTTATTTAGAGAAATTCGAAAAATAGAGTTAAGATGACTTGTATTTTATCCTATCTTTGTACTCTGTGCTGCAAAATTCCAAGAACAAAAAAATAAAGAAAATAAACATTTAATCACAATGGCATAGTTTATTTTTGCTTGTGTGACAGACATTATCTGGCAGAACAAAACATACGGTGAATCTTTAGTAATTAATTGTGGCTTTGAATGAGGATTAACCACTAATTCCATAAATTTTAACACCAGCACACAGACGAGAAACACTTCTTTTAACCCTTTGAGGGCCTGAGCACGTTTTTTGTTTTTGGTCCGGTCGGATTGCGGTCAACGCTCCACAGGAGACACGCAAAAAGCGTATGACACAGCTACTGCGTTTTGGGGCCCGTGGAGTCCCAGACGCCATGACGTGATAGTTACGTCATGGGTCACTCAAAGGGTTAAGAAAGATACTCTGGGTGCTATCAAAATCCGTGGCAAAAAAAAGGTGCCCCAGACTTATGACGTAAAAAGATTTCCTTACAGACTATTGGATTTTCTAGTTTGATAAATCTGGTGCAATGTTTTTGTGCTAGTTTTGCCAACGACCCTTTGCTAACCGGAGTATGTGATAAACGATCCCCTCTCTGTATTAATACCCAGAGGTTCAGTCCCACGTAGAAGGTAACAAAAACAAACATTTAAAAAAACAAAGTGTAACTGACTTCCTTAAAGTTAATCAGCCTTAGGCCCAGATTATGGTGCCGGCGTTGCGGTGTGCATGCGGTGTGCATGCGCTTGCGTGCGCGCACCCGGCAAGCACTCTGCTTTATTATCTTATGGGACCTAACCCCGTGCCTGTGCGCGGACAGGCGCGTTGACGTGGCCGTGTTTTGAAAAATACAACAATTTTTTTGTTTTCAGGCGGCTGCCGCGTGACAGCGCACGTGAGCTGGTTCAGCCAATGAGGGCGAACCAGCTTCGTGACGTGTCCGCCACGCGTCTACAATCTCCTGCAGCCAAGTTCACAAATCGCTTGGGCTGCAGGAGTGTGCGCGGTGGCGCGCTCGTTCTCACATGGCCGCGCAGGAACAATAATCCCCGGCTGACATCACAGGCCTAATCAACCCACCCTGCACTTGGCTACTCAGTGTCTCTCTGGTTAGCCATCTCATATGCAGGCCCACGTGCAAGAGACTTAACCCTAGCACTGCTGGATGATACTAAACAGACATCACCTAGGTCCTAGGTCAACGGATTTTAGTAGCCAGGGACTACATATAATATACAAGCACTAAGCACTTATTGCCTTACAATATAGGGCTATTTTTTATTCTTTGATGCAATCTGATCTCCTAACACTAGAGGTCTCTACAGACTACTAAGAAACTCAAAAGTATATCCAAAATAATATGCAGGTAATAAAAGTGATTTTAAGAAAAAAGGATGCTGACCATAGTAACATTACAGTGGTGGTTTTTATGTAATAAATGTAACTTTTGGGGCTAAAACACGTGTACAATTCACACAGTCCAAAAAAATTATCTCTTAAACTTGCTTTGTCTTTCCTCCTAATCCCGTATTTTACTGTCAAATCTTCCATAACCTTTAGTTTTAAAGAAACAACACTATTTCGTGCTAAATATGACCACCATAGGGGATTTCTTTAATAACACTTTATCCTAATGAAGCCCCCTTTTCCCGTGACTACGGTATGGGACATAGTAGTGTGAGCAAGGCTGAACCGTGCTGAGCTGCGCTCACACTCGGCACTGAGCCCCTGCAGCCGCAATGAGAGCGGCTTTAGCAGGGGCTCGCGCACGCTTCCGCACGCTTGGGGAAGCGTGTGTCTCAGGAAGTTTTCAGATTTGGCGCACGCCGAAGCGCAGGGCCGGTCACGTGGGCGGTTCGCCCAATGAGGGCGAACCAGCTCCGTGACGTCACTGGCCCGCCACCAGACCCGCGCCCGACACGCAGACGGCAGGCGCGCTGTGTAAGGCCAGGGAAAGCATCGCTTTCCCTGAGCCTCAGCGCGCCTCCGCCCGGATAAAATGACTATGTCCCAGGCCTAAGGGACTACGCGTGCTGATGATTACCTGCGTGGCTCACAGGAGGCCTAAGCCTCCGCCGCTGGGAGCCTGGGATTGTCACGTTTCTCGGGTTACAGCGCCTCCACCTGAGGGATCCTAGCGCTGCAGGATAACCCCTCACAGGAACCAGTACAGTCAGTAATTACACACACAGGGTATATAATAGGAGTATTTACTGAACACACACAACACTACCATATAACAGTACACACTTGTAACACAATAATAATGCAGGATATATATCCCCACAGTACTCAGGGTGCGGTGGCACCAATATCCCTGGTGTCCGTCCCCAGTGTCAGTCTCATCCAAGTGTAGGGAGTAGCGCTACCCTTGGGACCGTTGGTGCACTTTACCTCCCTGGGCACTCCTGTACCCAGGGTCCCACTGAATGAAGCAGAAAGATCTGTCTGAGCCAACGACATGAGGGCTCCAAGAATCCCTCCGCTCCTTGTGCATCCAATCTACCTCTTGAGGGAGCTCCCGCTGGCGGGTGTCCCTTAATGTTTTATAGTGCGCCTGTGATCTGGTCCCAGACCGCAGGCTGCGGATCGCCACGTGGCTCCTCTCACCAGCGCAGCAACAACTCACTATGCTGATAATGCGGGAAGCGTCCCTATAGCAGCCACAAACTTCCTAGGGGCCTATCTGGGGCCTGCAAGGAATATCTGGCCTAGTCCGGGAGACACTGTCACCCGGACACTGCCTTCCCCGCTGGTCTCCTGGCTCCGACTGGCGTGGTGGTATCTTTGCGCCAAACTATATATCCTGCTTGCCATGAATGCTGCAGCCGTATTGGATGGGCTCCACACCTGGTAAGCAGCCCCTGGGGCTGCTGGGACACGTAGACCCGTGCAGAGCCTCTCTTAAGATGGCCGCCGCAACCTGTTCTACTGCTCATGTGCCGGACTTTACTGCGCATGCGCGAACACCAAACATGGCGGTGCCCTGCATTGCCGTACCGTCGCGGAGCTCGCCGGCACCCGACGTCCCTCTGCAGCCTTCTACCCCCCCCCCCCACGCCCCTCCCCGTTCCCACCACGGAGGCAAACGGAACCGGGACTACATCACTTACCCAAGAAATTGTTAAAACAAGGGAGAGATTGGTAGTAGGAAGATAAGAGTTCCACTACTTTTTATTAACCGTCTAATGCAATGGTGCTCAACTCCAGTTCTCAAGATTCCCAAACAGGTCAGGTTTTAAGGATATCCCAGCTTCAGCACAGATGGCTCAATCACTCCCTGCTTCAGCACAGGTGGCTCAATCAGCGATTTAGTCTTCGAATGAGCCTTTGATTGAGCCACCTGTGCTGAAGCTGGAGTATCCTGAAATCCTGACCTGTTGTGTGCGGCTGGACGACGAACTGAGTACCCCTGGGTTAAAACATTGTGTTGTTTAATAAGTAGGGGAGCCCAATCACTTGTGTTTCGGTTTCGGTTCTGGCATTTGCCAAAACTCGATAGGTTTTGTGTTGTTTAATGATTAAAATAAGTCTAAAATCTTAAAAGCAATTAGAAAACGAGGTTAATATAACTAAAAAAAAGGTAAAAAGATAGGCAGAGAAACACCTAGAGATGGGCACTTGGCCGGGTGTTGGTTTGGGGTTTAAATAATTTCGGGGTCTTGGTTTGGCATTTGGTTTGGGGCTTTGTAATAATGGCATCATTTGCATCTCATTTAGGTAACTAGCCCCTAACTAAAGCAATATGTAGATTAGTTAATTAGCGTTCTGGGATTTTGATGTATTATGCACTCATCCTTATGTATATTATTTTCCCTGTATTTACAATATCTCTGTGAAGCTCTGTGTACATGGATGCTGCTATATAAACAAATTTACAATACAGCATTTAGTGTATATTCTGTGGACTTTATTGTTGGACTTTTTACAGTTAAGGCGTAAATGGTGCACGCCATTAAATATATATTTCAACTGCAAAACAAACATTGAAAGGTTACACCGGATGTTATGTCAATTTCTTGCCCGGCGGGCCTGCCACACAAAGGGTTAATGTGACCAGCCTACAGAACGAACCATTAACTCGAAAGTTGTCAGGAAACTTCAAAGTCATCCGAACCTGGCAGAAAGTTTGCTGATAACTGAAATATCCATCACCTTATCCTCTGTAATTAAAATACGATGGATGCTTTTGTCACAATTTGCATCTGGGCCCCATTTTGTGTGCGCCTCACCTGATAAAAAGCACTTTGATTGAAATATATCACTGGGACACATCTGTTATGCACAAAATGTGCTCATTAATTTCCCTATCCCTACAGCCCATTATCAGAATGTCTGGAGCAGGCCCGAAAATGTTTGCAACGGCTTCATTTATCTTCCTAACCCCGTTACTGCTGAAGGGAACCCACGGAAAACGCGGGATTCAGAGCTTTGGGATTTTTGCAATGCAGCTCCAGGTCATTATGTTTTACACTCCAAGGAAATATTATTGTTAATAATAACAAAATGACCAACGAGGATTCATTTAACTTTTCCAGTTATGTGCAAAACAAATGAAATTAAATATATACGTTTTAGTTAACGCAGCCGAGTAATTGCCTGGAGTAGGAACGCTGTCAGCATTCAATTGGGAAACGTGTCATGATAGCAGTGTCCGACTGGTCTATTAAGGGATCAAAGGGGGAAGCAGATTGTAGGTGTCCATCGCTGAGAAAAAAAGTTCAAATCGTGATTCCAGTCATGCAGGGATACAGACACACACATGCACCCAACGATATATACCCTCATTACCCTCATACATATGTAACACCCCCCCCCCTGTTGGGATTACAATTCTTGTTTTCACATAAGAGGTTAATTTTAGTAGGTTGTTGCCATATGCAATGACCTTTAACTACATGCGGCAAATAGTGCAACTGACAATTAGGCTCCGCCACCTTCCAGAAGGTACCTACTCTGTCATCCAGAGTGGGCGTAGGTTAAAGGCTCCTGTACACTCCCACGTAATTATGGTGACGGTGATGTCACCATCAACTATAAATATATGGGGGGGGGGGTGGCATAACGCCTTAGGCTGCGTCAATACTGGTTCCGAGGGCACGAGTACCGTCGCTCACCCCAAATCCAAACCAATGGAGGCCAAGGCGCATGTGCATAGTGCGCGTGTGCGGTGACCGATGCATGGCAAGACAAACTTGTCTGTCTTTGCCGCACGACGGCCGGGTCACGTGAGCGGTTCGCCCAATGAGGGAGAACCAGCTCAGCGACGTCACGACCGCACCCTGACACGCCTCCTCTGCCTGCAGGACAGAAATCTCTCCTGCTGCAAATGAGCGTGACGCCACACTGTCAGGGTTCTGCTCGCCACAAACCAGGGTCGGACCGCGAGGCTGAGGTGGGGTTGTAAAAGCACCGACCTGAGACCGCGCAGGCTGATCCGGATTGCGCAGTTCGTAGTCATATGTCGCAGGATCAGGATTGGAGAAGACAGCGTCGTCGTTGTACAAGCCAGGGTCAGAACAGGAGACGTCAGGATAAACATTGTTCATGCAAGAGTTCGGCAATAAGGAGATAGGAGAAACCCGCTTCAGCTTAGGAGCGCGGGGTTGGCCTTTGCGCGAGCGACGACCATGGCCCATGGTGCTGGTCACAGGAGATGGTAGGCAGACCAGAATAGCACACCGTCTAGCTGCCCGGGTGCACCAGTGCTACAGCGCAAAAGTCCTGAGCGGGCAAGGGAATCCACTGTTTCAGCGCAGGAACCAGGACACGGCCTCTCTATATTAGGGAAAGAGTAGGCCCAGGAACCAGGAAGCTGTAGATACAGGGAAACCTCCGCTACAGTGCAGGAATCCAGGAGACTGCAGAACGCAGGGACGAAACCACTACTTAGTGCAGGAATCCAGGAGGCTGAAGGACGCAGGAACGAATCTCTGCTTCAGCACAGGGGAACAAGCGGCTTGAAGGGAGCTGAAGGATGCAGGACGTAACCTGGAATCAGCATTGGAGAACAAACGGCTTGAAGGAAGCTGAAGGACGCAGGGCGTGACCTGGTATCAGCAAAGGGGAACAAGCGAGAGCTTGTGGCAAAACAGTTGACATCCAGTAAGGACTATGCTCGGCCAGGAGCATTATGGGCAAGCAATACTTAAAGGCCAGCGGGCCAATCCCCGGCGGGGGTGTGAAGGTACTGCCCCTAATGAGTGAATGCAAGTATAGTTTGCAATGAAAGGCTGCACAGCTGCAGTAGATACCAGAGGGAGTGTGTATTGCTTTGAGTGAATCCAGGCTGCAGCAAACCTCAGGAAAGCTGTTCCAGAACTGCACTGGTCTGCAAGGTAAGGTAACCAGTAAACCGTGGAGCGGATTCCTTACAGTACCCCCCCCTTCACGCGAGACCTCCGGGCGAACATGAGCACTCAGAGTTGGAGGCCCGGGAATTGTTGCTGAACCGTCTAGGATTGGGGCTAGAGTCGTACTCCAGAGACTCATGATTAGTCCTTAGTGTACCCCCACCCCCCGGTGAGAACTGTGGCCAGACAGGACCATCCATGGGCCTTGGGGACATTGAGTTGTTCCTAAAATTCTTTAGGTAGAAAGGGCCTCCGTAAACGAGCAGTTCTTTGGTGAGTACAGTTCTAGGATATAAGATTGATGGAGGAAACATCCTTGGTACATGGCTTGCCTTGCAAAATGTCTTGGAAATCCAGGGCTGTGAAGAACCAGAGAGTTCCAGAGCAAAAACGGTAGAAGAACCCCCACTGAAAGCCCAGTCCTTAATAAAGAAACCTGAATCTAGGATCAGCGGCCCTGATAGTTGATCGAATACACCAGGAGAAACTTTGTAACAGAAAAAGTCTTGGCTGACCACTGCATGTTGGAATTTGCGAGGAATTTTTCCTCTAGAAGGCTCCCAAGTAATGGTTAGTAAAGGTATAGGCTGGTTAGAAGCATCTCCCGGTATTGGTATGGAAGGTGACAAGGCAAGCAGTAAACCTGGCATAGGGACCGAAATCTTGGGATACGTACAGAGTATTTCCAACTGAGAGGAAATAACAGGGGCAACCGAAAATTCCGAGGGACAAAACCATGGTTTAGCAGGAGCAGAGAAGCAAACAACAGTAGAGCTCTCTAATACTGGGAAATCTTCATTGGGAGATAATATTGTCAGTGAATCAGGGATAGTCCTTGGGATCTTCAAATCAGTAGCTTGAGAAAAAGGCAGAGCCAGGGTAGTGGTGGGAGGGAAGCTAACATCAGAAGCTGAAGTCTGTACCTCAATGACAGGGCCCTGAGAATCAACAAGCAGCAAGTATGAACTATGAAAACTCTTAATGACATGCACCTTAGGAGTACAAAGAGTCTTCTCTAAAACTGCAATGGCCCTAACCACAGGGGTACCTAACCTGACAAAAACATGAATTGGTGTGTTTTCTAGTGCAAAATCTCTGATCACAGGACTCCTAACCGATAGTGAAGGTATCTGGGTTTGACTAGAGAAAAAATCAGATGTATTGATAAGTGACATAGAAACACTTACTGAGATTCTAAATTTGCTGGACATGTGAGAAAAAATACCCTTTAAGACAGGAGCTTTAATTTCTTCCCAGAGTAACCCCATGTTTGCTGGGGCATATTTAGACACAGTACTGAGGGACTGGGTTTCAGCAAAGGCAGGACAGCTAAACAGCTCAGAGTTAAACCCCAGGACTTGTAATATATGCATGGTGACCTCAGACAGTACTAAGGGAGTGACCACAGATATGCTGATCCCTGGAGAATTAGCCTGGAGAGAGAAATCAGGGGGACCCCCAGACAGGATACTCCTTGTAGGAAGAGCTTCAGAATCAGAAGGAGAATCATTACCTCTCAGAGTCTCAAAACTAGAAAGGCACAATTCAGCGAAAAGAGAAAGAGTGTGCAAGCTTTTTACTAATCTATATGGAAAAGCGTCACTTTTGGGAGAAAACCGTGCGTCAGCAAACATTCCTGGGAACATAATATGAACCCCAGGAGAGACATACAGACTACAGTATGCCTTTAACCCTAAGCTTAAAGAGGAGGAGAACTCAGACAGTACACGGGGGTTAATCATAACTGTACTGGTCTCTGAAGTAGGTATTTGGTAAGGGATGTCTGGGAAACCAGAACTTACTGCAGACTCCATAATGTGGGAACTATGCGCTGAAGCAGGGATCACCGCTATGTGGGCGACAGGCTGGTTCAGTGAAATACCCGGGAGAAGGAACTCTGCGACTAAGCTTAGGGAAAAACCTGACTCCTGAATACATTTAACAGGAACCAGAACTTTAGCCGAAGTCTCCGGAGACGAAACTGCGGAAACTTGAGCTGAAGCAGGGGATTTATAGCAAAGAATATCTAGAGACTCCGTACGGTTATGGGAATCCCTCAATGCAACCTCTGCTGTCTGACTTGTGGACTCATTCTCTGAGGCTACAACGAAGGCATTAACTTGGAGGCAGCAAGAATTTACAGGGGTTAATGCAGACATTGCCTGAGAGTAATACATAGGTAACCTTTTCTCTGTATTAGAAGAGAGCAGGAATCTCTCGTCTGAAGCTAGGGGCGTGACCGTGGCTGACAGAGAACAGGGATTTACCAAAGGAAACTCAGAGAGCTGCCCCACAGAGGTTAATACAGAAATAACCCTGGGAACAGAACTTAGGGATTCTTTCTCTGACGGGGAAAGCGCGCAGGACTGTCTAGCAGAGTTTAAAGCTGGAAAACCCTCAAGACCTAGAGAGAGGGATTCAAAGCTAGAAATAGGAGAACTAAGGGACTTATTCTCTGATACAAGAACCTTAGTGTTAGTTAGTGACACATATGTGTTCTCCAAGGGGACCTCACAGGACTGATCGGCAGGGGTTAATGTAGACATATCATTAGTGTAAGGGAACCCGGGCATACAATCAGAGCTTGGGACTGTGGCAGTTACTACGTTGGGAGATATTGGTAATAGTTCTGTTTGGTCATCTCCCGGAGAGAGAGATACGTCCCCCGGTTTAGCAACAGGACTGGTAGCCGAGGGATACCGCCAAACGACGGCGTGAGCGGCTAAGAGACGATCCTGTTTTAACAAGCAATCATCCAATGCACGGGAAAGTACATGCAGCGTCTCGTGAGCGAGAGCCACCATGACGGAAGGTTCCGGGAATACTATAGGAATGTCCAAGGATAAAGTCAGGGCATTGAGTGTACTACAGGCGTTGACCAGTTCCACAGGACACAGCTCCTCCCCAGTTAAAGGGGAATCAGGGGAGCAAGCAATGTTAGCAATGGCCAAAAGACGGGCCAGGTACTGTTTTAAGTCTCTGAGGCAGTAAGCCTTATAAACCAGATTATTACGGCATTTCTTTTGCAAGGGAGTCAAGCCCTCCAACATAAACGGATCTTCCATCAGAGGTATTATATCGCACAAATAATTATCCTCAAACTGGGACTGGTCTACAGGCTGGGACAGGTTTTTAGGAAAAAACTTACCAACCCACACCTCAGCGGGGTCCGAGTTTGTAGGGCCGAGCATACTGTCAGGGTTCTGCTCGCCACAAACCAGGGTCGGACCGCGAGGCTGAGGTGGGGTTGTAAAAGCACCGACCTGAGACCGCGCAGGCTGATCCGGATTGCGCAGTTCGTAGTCATATGTCGCAGGATCAGGATTGGAGAAGACAGCGTCGTCGTTGTACAAGCCAGGGTCAGAACAGGAGACGTCAGGATAAACATTGTTCATGCAAGAGTTCGGCAATAAGGAGATAGGAGAAACCCGCTTCAGCTTAGGAGCGCGGGGTTGGCCTTTGCGCGAGCGACGACCATGGCCCATGGTGCTGGTCACAGGAGATGGTAGGCAGACCAGAATAGCACACCGTCTAGCTGCCCGGGTGCACCAGTGCTACAGCGCAAAAGTCCTGAGCGGGCAAGGGAATCCACTGTTTCAGCGCAGGAACCAGGACACGGCCTCTCTATATTAGGGAAAGAGTAGGCCCCAGGAACCAGGAAGCTGTAGATACAGGGAAACCTCCGCTACAGTGCAGGAATCCAGGAGACTGCAGAACGCAGGGACGAAACCACTACTTAGTGCAGGAATCCAGGAGGCTGAAGGACGCAGGAACGAATCTCTGCTTCAGCACAGGGGAACAAGCGGCTTGAAGGGAGCTGAAGGATGCAGGACGTAACCTGGAATCAGCATTGGAGAACAAACGGCTTGAAGGAAGCTGAAGGACGCAGGGCGTGACCTGGTATCAGCAAAGGGGAACAAGCGAGAGCTTGTGGCAAAACAGTTGACATCCAGTAAGGACTATGCTCGGCCAGGAGCATTATGGGCAAGCAATACTTAAAGGCCAGCGGGCCAATCCCCGGCGGGGGTGTGAAGGTACTGCCCCTAATGAGTGAATGCAAGTATAGTTTGCAATGAAAGGCTGCACAGCTGCAGTAGATACCAGAGGGAGTGTGTATTGCTTTGAGTGAATCCAGGCTGCAGCAAACCTCAGGAAAGCTGTTCCAGAACTGCACTGGTCTGCAAGGTAAGGTAACCAGTAAACCGTGGAGCGGATTCCTTACACACACAAACGGTCGCGCGCACACACGCATTCACTATGACCGCGGCCTTAGACCCCTGGAGGATCATAAGTAACATAATGAAGGAAGAGGTGGGAGGGTCCCACTGTGTTCATGTCCTATATGTAACCTGTTACATGTGAGTGCAGTCATCCTTTGTTATTTTACTATACATGGGAAAGTGCCCCTTTTAGTATTAGGACAACTATCAAGAGGACAGAACTTTCCATACCAGTGATACTAGGAGACAGTGCATTTGTATCCCCAACTGGGACACCATTGAGAGTGACTCCCTAGTGGCATGTACCACATTAGATTTTCCGGTTCAGCACTTCCTTGCCAAGGCACTACAGGCATCATTTATAGGGGTTTGAAGGAATTCATGCAGAACAACAGGGAATGGGAGCCCAGAAAGTAAGCACCCCCTAAAAGTAGTCCCTAGGAGTTTGTACAATCTTCTGGTATTTCGGATAGAAAGGCTTTGTTCCTCCCACTAAAGGAGCGACCTGAGAGATGACAAAGCCATGTGGACCTTCCTGGACCAATTGTGTGGGATCCAGGGAAGCATCAAATATATCGGAAACCTGTCCTGTTTGTAAATAAAGAATGTCCATTTATCTTCAACTAAAGGTATCGGGCGCCCTTTTTTTTATCATCTCAACAACTACCTCCAGCTTACACATGCAGCCTGATCAACCACTCCTTTGAAGCCGAGCAAGGAGGGGTTACACATATATTCACACAGAGTAGTCACTCTCCCTGCAGCCTCACTCACACAGACTTCAACATTCTCACGGTCCTACCATTCTGAACACACTGCTGTATCAGGATGTGTCCCACAATGCGTTTTAACACCGCCAAATTATAAGCGGCGTTTTATCATCTTAGTAGTATATTTTGAGACAGCACCTCACTATGTTCTGCCTTTATTCATTTTCAGAACCATATTCTTCAACTTCTAGATTCATTTATTTTGGACTCCGCCAAACAGTTATTTATTTGATTACCACATGTATTACTACTGTGAAGCGCTATGTACACTAATGGCGCTATATAAATAAAGACATACAATACAATACAATACAGTTCCCACCATCCCAAGACTTTTCACTTTATATGGTCACTAATATATAGTTAGATCTCTTTCCTGATTGCATTCGGGTCATTTCCATTATCTGTTCACCCCTGTGAGGATCCAGTGTGGGACCTCAGACCCTGAGCAGCACCAATAAAGAGGCATATTGTCATCATATTAGTATTTGTGTGTATTGGTGCAATGTGTGGGTGTTTTGCTTGATGGGGAGAGAGAGAGAAGGGGGGAGAGAAAGGGAGGGGGTGGTATAGAGCGGAAGAGAGAGGTAGAAAGAGAGAGACAGACAAAAATACTGCGCCCAAATAAACTAAACTAATATAACAAAATACCTAACAATTAGCAAATGTTGTAGGCAGTAAAGGTGTAGCTAGAATTGTGTGTACTGCACCAATATTGAATTTTAAGATGTAAATAGCAATAAAAAAAACAGTAAACAATGGCATAAACATAAAACAAACAGGCAACCCTCCATATAAAACAAGGAAGGGTAGACAAAGGAAAGGGGAAAGGGGACTGACAGACACAATGGGATGTAAACCAATTTAGCAGAAAATGAAGCCAATGAAACAATAAAAATGTATGTGACTGCTGGAAACGCCGGCAGCGATCCTCAGGAACAGCCTCCTTCCTCAGCAACTGCAACACAAAAAAGGACAGCGCGGCTCTCATAGCGCATACATGTAAAATAACTTTAATAAAAATAACAATGTGGATTACGGCCACTCACAGGATAAAAATAGAAAATACGCATAGGACGTGTAATCTGGTAACCGACATCACCGTAAATTCATACAAGACACCGAAGTAGCTTTCAAAGTGCTGTGTAGCTAGAGCGCCTTACTGCCACTGATACCGGGCGCGCTCCGGGAGTGCACGTCCGCATCAAACTCCCCCGCGCATGCGCAGTACTGCTAGAAGGTCCTGCGTAGCCAAGATTCACTTGCGCCTCTGGTATCAGGCACGCTCCGGGAGTGCACGTCCGCACCGAGCTCCCTCTGCACACGTGCAGCGCTGCCAGTGATCCTCTCTGAGTATCATAGGTTTGGAACACATCCCCTTGTTACATTTGGGTGCTGATAGATTCACGAGGCTCTTGTTCAACCCCTCCAGTGTGGCTTTGGCTTTGTGGTTCGGGCATTGTCCTGCTGAAATGTGAATTTCCTCCCCAGTTTGACTGACTCAAACAGGTTTTCCTCAAGGATTCGCCTGTACTTTGCACCGTCCATTCTCCCCTCTATCCTGACCAGCTTATCAGCCCCTGCTGAAGAGAAGCGTCCCCATAACATGATGTTGCCTCCACCACCATGCGTGACAGTTGGTATGGTGTTGACTGGGGCTGATGTGCAGTGTTGGGCTTGTGCCAGATGTAACGCTTGGAATTTAGACCAAACAGTTACATTTTTGGTTTGTCTGATCATAAAACTTTTTTTTTCACATCTGCAGTATCATCTATATGCCTTTTAGCAAACAGAAATTGAACTTTTTGGTCTAAATTCTAAAATATGATTGCAAGCCAAGGAATCTAATATAGTCTGAAGTTTCAGTGACTCTTACACATTTCTATGAAAGTGTTCGCAGCAAAATGACCAGAGCTGGATCTTCATACACCGAAAATATGTCATTTTTTTGGAGACAATATTTACAGAGATTTACAAAACCTTTTGCCTTTTAAATGGTATGGTATGGTATTGGCACTGCAGGTGTTAACTAAGAGACCCCTTAGAGCAGACTTTTATTCAAGGTGGGTAAGTGTAAGGAATCCACTCCTGGCTTTGACTATAGCCTTGCAGACCTCTGCAGTTGCAAGCTTCCTCTGGCAATCATGGCACATGTGCTGCCTTTCATTGCAGCTTCTGCCATGTGCCCCATCATTGGAGGAATGCTCACGCACCCTTCCCCTGTGATTGGATCTCCGCCCTTTATATGTTGGGCTTTGGCTCTGAATCAGGGCCGAGCATAATCCTTCTCTGGACGTTACTGCTTCTGCCACAAGCTGCACAGGCTTGTCTCCTTGTGTACTAACCTCTCTAGTTCCTGAGTATCCGGAGGCCTGCTGATAGTTCGACGCAGAGGCCTGTTCCTGACTCCTGTGCTGAAGCGTTGTTTCCGGAGGCCTGCTGCTAGTTTCACGCAGAGGCCTGTTAATGACTCCTGTGCTGAAGCGTTGTTTAGCCAGCACTGGTACCTGCTGCATTCTCCCCTAGAAGAGGTTACCCTTCGTTTCCTGAGGCCTGCTGCTACTCTCCATGCAGAGGCCTGCTTTGGACTTCTGTGCTGAAACGTTGGTTTCCCCGACGCTGCCCCGCGGTGTACTTCGGCCCGCCTGCTGTCTCCCCCTGCTGAGACCGGCATCATGGGCCGAGGTTGCTCCTCGTGCAGAGGCCACTCCCACGCTCACGCTCCTAAGCTGAAGCAGGGAACTCCTGACTACCTGTTGCCGAACGCCTGCTTGAATAACGACGATGCTGCCTTCTCCAATCCTGACCCTGCTACGTACGACTACGAACTGCACACTCCAGATCAGTCTGCGGGGACTCAGGTTGATGATTATATAACCCCACCTCAGCCCCGCGGTCCGGTCCCGGTTTGTGGCGAGCACCGGCGTAACAGTAAGAAAACCTCTCCTTTCGTTTAAAATCAGTGCCAGTGCTGACCCAGACTAAATGATCCCTTTTCTACTAAAGCTGCATGCAAATAGGACACAGGATCAATACAATTGCCTTTTGTAAACTGCAATCATTCAGCCACAGCAATGTCAGCACTGCACTGAAACAAAACATTACCATAGGCATAGACTATGTATGAACCAATAAACCTGTCTTACACCTGTGGTTAACAATGTCATTTTGCTAAAGACACTTTATAGCAGATTGACTGACCTTGTCTGCCCATTATCCCATCTTGCAAGTAAAATCATACACTCTACTATGTCCTTCATTGATACTTTCCAATAGGGTTCCCTTGTGCACATCCCAATCACTTTGTAATTCTTGACTGTATTTGCACCTACAGATTTAATGCATCCAGTGTTTCAAAAAGGTATACCCCTCTGTAGACACGTGTGTAGTGATTGGCATTGTACCCTCTGGAGTCTGATCCGTGCTGCCATGTTCTGATTCAGTGTGGGCAGATAAACCTGGAACAGAGATTCCATGTGTTCATGGTCTTTGTGGAAAGCTCAGTTCAAGTATTTATCCACACGTCATTATTGGGCAAAACGTGTCATTTCTTGCAGTCGAGAATCTGAAATGCGGAACCGTTTGCAAACGTAAAAAAAACCACAAAAACTTTTGATGGTTATTTCTTTTTAGATTTTTCAGAATACAGCAAATAATGATCATATATATTTGCATTTAATGCCATATGTTTTAGTTTGATAAATCTAGTGCTGTAGTGTGTTCCCCTTTGGCATGGGGAGACTTTAATCAATAATGTTCCGATCATGCAATACCTATTGCTGCTGTGAAGCGCTATGTACATTAATGGCGCTATATAAATAAAGATATATATATATATAAAGCAGAAAATAGCCATGTTAGTCCAGTTGCGATAGTGCAGAATAAATGAGTTCTTCAGTATTAGGTGATACCTTTTTTATTGGACTAACAATTTGTGTCATAGGACAAGCTTTCGAGAGTTCTCCTCTCTTCTTCAGGTCAGGCAATACTGATATACAAAGGAATCTATGGCTAACACAGTGTAGAGAGAAAAAACCCAAAAAACAACAGATATGTACTGTAGATAAGGTAGGGTGTTAAAAGTGTTTGAAGCCAGGGGATGGTGACAAGGAAAGGTGGGGAGGGGGAGGGATGCTGGGGGGATGGGATATTGCGAATTCTGCAACCCGTGGATCGATTTGTAGATTCCAATTCACGGATTTAGCAACAGATTTCTGAATCTGCGGTTTGGAGTCTACAAATCCATCCACTGGTTGCGGAATATGCAGAGTGCATTGGCAATAATAATTTTAAAAATCTATAAAATGCGAATCGCCCTTTTAGAGATTGATCCGCTGAAATCCACAGACCAAAGGAAACGACCGATCCGCTGCGGATCCAAATTCGCCCCCCAAAAATTGCCCATCTCTACTAAACTACAGCTCAACCCCGTTATAACGTGATCCATTACAACGCGAATCCGCTTATAACGCGATGCAAGCGTGGCTCCCAATTTCCGTATTTATGACTACTTTACAACACGATTATTGGTATCTTAAATACTTTATTGAACAATGCATACAATTGTACATTATTTCTAACGCGATCCGCTTATAACGCGATGTGATTCTTTGGACCCCAAGCACAGCGTTATAAAAGGGTTGAGCTGTATATATAGGCTATAAGAAGAGAAACAGAGATATAGGCCCTTGGAAATGTGAAAGTGTAGATTCGCAAATAAACCAAATGGCTATTACCATAGTCAGGGGATCACTCAAAGGCACTGAGCTCCTGCACAACAAGAACTCCATATAGTGACTGGAATAGCACAAACTAATGGTAAATAATAGCTTTTTCCATCACAATTCTTTACAGCTGAATTATTTGTTGTAGTTGATATACATTTTTCCCTATAAAAACACCACTGCTCTCAGATGCAACCATGTAGCCTTATAAACAGGGTGAGCTGAAACTTGCCAAGGGTAACACTTCATATGACTCCTCCCTCTTGTGTGATGTCACCTTTGTCAAGAAGGACCTGCCTGCACCCTCTCTCTTAGGCATTGATTATGGTCCCTGCGCGGCCGCGTGAGAACCAGCGCGCCATCGTAGACGCGTGGCGGGGTGTGGCGGACGCATCACAAAGTTGGTTCGCCCTCATTGGCTGAACCAGCTTACGTGTGCTGATGTCACGCGGCAGCTGCCTGAAAATACAAAATGTGTTGTATTTACAAAACGCAGTCAGCGTGCCTCTCCGCCGGTAGGCGCGCAGACTGGGGGTAGCTCCCATAAGAAAATACAGTAGAATTTGCCGGGTGCACGCACGCAAGCGCGTGCACACAACGACGCCAGCACCATAATCCCTGGTAGAGACTGTACTTCGAAGCACAGGACAGAAACTTATAGTGAGTTCATCCAATACTGTATACATGCCACGAAAGATAGTCCACATATGTACATCGGGAAACTGGGAGAAAAAGACTTTCTTATATTAGTTGATATATTTCAGGTATTTAGTGTGATAGAACGCAATAGTGGCCTTGGGTAAGGGCAAACCGGGACACTGCCCAGGGCCCCCACCCTGTAGGGGACCCCCAACATTTTGCAAATGTTTTATTAGGTGAAAAAGTTAATATGGGTTTTAACTAGCACCTAACAAAATTATTTTGTACTATTTCACTTTTAGACTGCAGTGTTGCTATAATGTTACATGTGTTATGTGAAGTGTAATATTCTGCACTCCTGCTGTAATAAATATTAACGACAGGGTAAAGGGACATTTAAATCAGGAATGCCCAACTTGCTAAATTGCTTTTATGTCATCAAATTAAAACCTCTAGGGGGCCCAACTGACTCTCTTGCCTGGGGCCCCAATATCCCAAAGGACACCCAACGTTTAGAGAAAATCCCAGATATCAAAATGCAAGCAGAGAAAGATATATCAGAGATTAAAAAGAGGTGCACGTCCCATTAAAGAAGCAAAGCGCAGCATTTTTTTGTAAACATAGGATAGAAGCCGAGCTGAACCCCATTAATTTCAGCTCCGGGGACATCCTGATTCCCTAGATTCTCTGTGGTGCCGGTAGCCTCTCCAGTCGGGGTTCATATAATGGCCGCTTCCTATTGACCCGCGTGACGAGAACCTTTATAAAGCAGAGAAATACCGGCGCCACCTACAGAGGGCAGTATCTCGGAAACCAGGCGCTCTCCGGAGCTGAAATGAACGGTGTTTAGTGCCAGCGACCCCACTGCTTCAAACCTATATAAAAAGATATATATTTTTTTACATTTAAAAAGCAGCGCTTGAATTGCTCCTTTAAGTGTGGCCACTAATACTACTGAAACAAAAATAAGAAGACAGCACAAGCCAATTAGGTAGTTGTAAAGAATGTAACTGTTTGTATTGGGCCGGTAGTCTCAAATAAGAAGCCACTGTCCTTAGTTCCCCTTAGAAGTATTAGGACTGTTCCTTTAAAAAGAAATAATGGAGAACTGACCCTACTCTTGTAAATATTTTATCCTCTGTTACAAGGCGAACCTTTATTCTGCTGACTCGTATTCCGAGGCCGAATGAATAGTTCATGTTCTGCTTGTAGACGAGTCCTTCATTCTGCTAGGGAACATTGCGAGAGAAAAACCTGCTCACGGGTTTCTTCCCGTTAGTGTTTGAACCCATATGACACGGGTTCCTCTCTGCCAGAGATGAATATTTTAGAACTGCTTAGACTAATCTAATGCATGCATAATTCTATATTGATGGGGGAAAAACCTGCCAAGTTCTGCATAACAAATACACTTTTGCATTTGATCTGACAGAAAGGCATGAAATTCTGCGTATGTATGCGACTCTATTCAATACTTATAAAATAATTTAAAAAGCAGTTGAAAGGGGTTCTTGTAATAGCAAGTTATGCATTGTTAGCAGAGACAAGGTTATCTCCTTCAGCAGGAGAGATTTCTGCATTAGTACAGTTAGGCTCTGCTTTAGCCGTGTCTCTTATTAGTTTGCACAATGACACAATTGTGTAAGCGCAGTAAGAAAGTGGTATGGAAAACCCAAGAGTGTGTCTGCTGGTCTTCCACAGATGCCCAAAACTGCTTCATTCTCCTTTTGTCATACAGTGTTTACGATGCAAGACAAGGATTCTGTTTTTTAGCTTCCGATAGATTTTGTACATGGGTTCCCTATGACTGTTGCAGTGCACCGCTAGGACAGCTACGCCTGGGACATAGAAGTTTAGAATCAGCGAACTCACAGAAAGACGGCAGTTTTGTCTTTTAGGGCTGATCAGTTTGATGTTTCGTTACGGGTTCTGCATTGTGAAGCTGAACACTTAACAATTGGGTTATGTTGTGTACACAAAATGAGAAACTAGAGCACATCTAGAAAATCCACATGTGCGTCTCCATCTTCTTAAGCCCTCGACCATAGTGCACGCGCGCGCTGAACAAATTAATTACGTGCACCAGTCCGGCCAAACAGTGCGCGGAAGTGCGACGGCGCGGCAGGATTCTGAGGAGACAAATCCATTTGCATTCACGTGGCGACCACGTCACGTGAGCCGCTGAATCAATGAGGGCGAACCTCATTTGTTCAGCCTGGTGACGTCAATGCCACGCCTCTCCATCACGAGTTTCAGCGGAGGCCACAGATCACTGAAGCGACAGGTGCACTACGGACGCAGCCTAAGGCCGCGTCCATGCTGAGCACGACCACGCGGGTGATTGCTCGTGCGGCGCGATCAAACACATTGAGGTCTATGGGAACGTCCATAGTGCGCGTTGGCCCGGCCGGGTCACATGAGCGGTTCGCCCAATGAGGGCGAACCAGCTCCGTGATGTCATCGGCCACGCCTCCCCGTCGCGAGGATCTGTAGTCCACTGATCGCTCGGCTGACAGGCGCGTGCGGGGCCATGCGCTCTATCACGCGCGTGCCTGCACCATGGACTCGGCCAAGATTCCACAAACCTGCTTCGTTCACCCCAGGTCATAGCATTCAGTGGTTAAACTGCAATTTTTGACAACAAGCTTGTATTCAAGTATGTGTACAGCAGGGGGCAAAGAAGCACTTTACACTGCTGCATAAAGTTTATCTAAGGGAAAAGCCCCATCTCTCTGTTGGAAATCCTAGTGTGCCAACAATGAAGGATTAGTCGACGTTCTGTGCACAGAACGCGTATACATTTTATGCAGGTTGCAGAGCTATTTGGAATATTTTTCCTGACTGATCTACCAGCTGTGGCTTTAAACACTTCCATCCCAGACCTGGATTTAAATTCTGCATATTAGAAGAATAGCTGCAACAATTTTAAGGGTGCATGTCCTCCCCAAATTATTTTCCAACAAATGAAACTAGCCACTGAGGTTTTTTTTTAATTTATTTTTAGTTTAAATTTTATTTATAAGTGGCAATGAACTACAGCCACTTATAAATAACATTTAAGCGGAAAAAAAAAAAAAAATCTCAGTGGCTAGTTTCATTTGTTTGGAAAACAAAATAATTTTGGGAGGAGATGCACCCTTAAGAAATGTCATTCAATGTAACAAGCATTTCTTGTTTCGATAGCAACCATTTACAAAGTCACATCCCCTTCCTCTTCTGAAACAGGCTCTGGCACACCCCTTGTTGAGCCTTGCCCTCTCTCTAGCAGTGCACCAATTGTATCAAGTGACTGCCTGGTCACATGATCTTCCCCACAGAACGTTGCATTTTTTGTCCTCTTCTGCTGCACCGACAGCCATTTAGTGAACCCCGAGCCGAATCTTCGCTGATCGATCAGCAACTTGGCTAATTACTTATCATTTGGTGGATTGTATTGATGCACTTAAAGGGAAAAAAATATATATATAAAAAAAAACAAAACGGCAACTTGGACTGCGGCTTTAGGATCAGTAGCGCTCACCCTTGTATTGTTCTGTTCATGCAATCTGAATTTCATTTTGTACAACGCCAAGTACATATTCAGCACTATAAGAGTAGCATGACATGTACTCAGTGACTACAGAGCAAGGGGCGTGCTAGCTATGTGTATGAAATGTTGTTATCACAGACTGTCCTGGCAGCTTAGAAAGCATCAATGCAATATGATGAATAAAGCCCAAGCCATGACGACCCTCTTCAACGGCTTGTTTCCCATTGAATTAAACGCAGTAGTGCATGTTACCTTTCTCACGTCTTAGCCGCTGAATATATTTTTCAAGAGAAAGCAGCTTGTCATTTTCTTTGAACACATATTGGTATTTAGATATATAGAATGTGCTGCCAGCTTTGGTTTAAGGCGGTGTATGGAATGAATAACGATGTCAGTGCCTTACTGCAGGGGGCTCAACTCCAGTCCTCTAGCCCCACCAGCAAGTCAGGCTTTCAGGATATCCCCACTTCAGCACAGGTGGCTCAATCAGAGGCACAGTCGAAGACTGAAGCAGGGACTGATTGAGCCACCTGTGCTGAAGCAGGGACTTATTGAACCACCTGTGCTGAAGCAAGGACCAATTGAGCCACCTGTGCTGAAACAGGGACTGATTGAGCCATCTGTGCTGAAGCCTTACAGGCACATCCAGCAGTGAAGGAGCTCATGCCAATCATGACGCACCCCCACTGAAGGTCTGCAGTCTTGGCCCTCGATAATGAAGCATTCCTATTGGCATTTCATTTCCCCCTGTTCACTGGCATAAGATCCAGCAACCCCTTGCAGACATCTCCCACCATGAAAGAGTTACACGTGGTTCTTTACTATCGGTCTTTTGATATTTGCATTATTGTAAATACAAACCTTTAATAATCACTTCTATAGAAGTATGGAATGTTTTAAGTGGTTTTCATGTTAAGGGACATGGATGAGAAGAACGCCACCATGTTACACTCTACATTGGTCTCCGAAGTAATGTCACCACAAATAAGACAATCCCCTATGCACTGGCAAGACGGGAACACGTGGAAAATGCCTTACCTGCCCTTAACTGGACCACCATCGGTAGAGATTCAGTCTGCCTCCTAGTGGTAGTTAAGAAGGTGCTTGGCTGCCTTGTTGAATTACATTTCTCAGCAGCTGTCTGACTATCTAATAAGTAGCAAGGTTCAAAGTAATTCAGTTTACATGGATTTCTTTCCCCTCATTTGTCATCCTCATCATCCCCCATGCAGCCCTGAAAATGAACTGCTGACGTTACCGCAGGCTAACAAGGTAGAAATGATATAAAAGAAGCTGAACCTCTGAAGTTGTGATGATCAAACGCTGGAAAAGCTGAAGCTACGAAGATCAAAAACACTGAAGAGATAAACCAATGTAACTGCGATGCCACACCAGCCTCCGCCGATACTGCAGAAATCCTGCTCATATCATCATTTACAGTATATATATATACACACACACACACACACACACACACACATATATATATATACACACACATACACACTACCAACACTTTATTTAGGGCCGACAAAAGTGAGTATGATACATAATGACATATGCTTAACAAGCTTTAGTGTTGAAGAGCATTGGTAACACAGCAATCTTGTTCATTGTGTGTTTCTTTTGTGAAAGTCAAGACCCACACAGCCTCCCTGTGCACGATTTCTCCGCTAATTCTGCCTCGGAAACCCAGTTTGGAGGGAATAACAGGTTTATCTTCTCAATTTCTTCATCGACTCAAAGTGTGAGCTGATCAATATTGATTCCCTCCATGGAGGAGCATGATGCTTAGAATACGTATCTCATGGCAATGTCCCCACAGATGGGCTAACGCTGAGCTACAAGGAAGGTCTCCTTTCCATTTTAGGTTTCTGTTTTTTAAAGCTCTATTTTATATCACCAACAGCATCTCCAGAAATAGGGTCCTCCTAGGAGTTCAGGATATGTAGAAGGAAAGGAGCACAGCATCCGCATCAGTGGATCAACAATAGATAAGGCAACTCCAGATGTAGTAAAATTGTGTTTATTGGACAATCAGCTTAACAATGAAGGTGTAGGAAACACGCCTAGGGTCCTCCTATGCGTTGTAAGATAAGGTCAAGTGGAAGACATGCAAACACATCCTATCTCTGCTGTATTTTGGAGAGAGGAGGTTTTTCTCACCTTTTTACCCACCTAACCTAATCGTGTGGGACAAAGAGCTGGAAGGGGAGCACGAGGCCATTATTTCTAACTACATTCGTTTGTTTGGTCTATTTATTGAAACACATGCAAGATTACAAGCAGAAGATACAATGTCTCCCAACAAAGGGTTAAAGCAGGTAAAGATTTCAATAAAACCGATTTATTGCTCATGTACAATAGCAAGGCTTTAATATAAATCATAACTTTGCAACTTTAAACCCTTTAAAAGTCCCATGAATGCCAAATATATGGGACTAAAACTTGAGTGGAATCCCCTCATTTACCCTTCAATAAAGGAGACGTTCCATATAGGGCCCCAAGGACATTATGACAGTGATATGTTTAATGGGCACAGCATCCGTGATTGGTTATTTTAGTCAAATAAATTTGACAAGTAACAGTATTTTTAACCATGGTAAATTATCGTTCATTAGTTTAGAAGATGCCTGAGGGCTTACAAAACTGTTCATATCCCAGAAACAGGTATTTAAAAATCCTTATTTAAAGTGATCTTTAAAATGTTTGCAAACTTTGTAAAGTAACGCTTGGGTAACATAGCTTCCCTTACCCCTTGCTTTTAATTTGCCTTTTGTTGTGAAGATTTAGCCCAATAAACATATCGCTGACATTACGGAGGACCTGTAACGTGTAATATACTTTTTTTCCCCGCCTGCATATGCTCATAAAAATGTATAATGTGGATGTCCAGACTAGGGCAGATTTCCCATTAGGTCCGGGCCTAGACCGGTAAAATGACGGCGCGGCCGTCACCAACGTGGTGTCACACGGCGTCTGGTTGCCATGGCAACGTGCCATTGCGGTGTCAGATTACGTCATGTGGCCGGCAGAAAGGAGGCGATCGGCATATATAAGTGCCTAGGGATGGCGTATTTCGAAATCCGCCACTGCTAAGGGTGTAATATATATATAAGGTAAACCCTACAGTCTTGAAAATGCAAAGCCAGCAGTACAACCAACTTCACACTGATGATACCCATTAAGGTTAAAACATGTCTGTGAATGGTTTCTCTGGCTTTACATCTGATTCCCATGCTGTGCTTTTAAAGCTGTGTTAACAGCGAGCATTCGCTTATATGGGCTCCATGTAACAATGGTTTTTCAGACAAAAGGTGACACATTGTGTGCTCATTTGCATGTCATTTCCCAGAATCCCTTGCTGCAGTGGAAGCACTGCATGCTGTGGATAATGGTGAAAGGCAGGGTTGCAGGTGAGACATGTGAATGTGCCCACAAGTGATCTTTTTATTTGCTATATGCAATATGGTGGAGGTTTCTTGTTACCTTTTTCACCCACCATAACTTAAAACGTGATGGTGTGTATATATATATATATATATATATATATATATATATATATATATATATATATTTATTAAGCAGAGACTCATAGATTGTGCCATGTTTACATCTCTGACTTGGATCTCTGCCTTTTTTTTGATGGGGGGGATACATTAATCTCAATTCAGATATGCTGAGTATTTCTTAGAGACCAACATAAGCCACTAGAAGGCAGCATGTGACAAAACGTGAAAAGTCCCCTCCGTATCCGCGAGTGGCACCACAGTGGCACGGCGCCCAAGGAAAGTGAATTTTGTGTGTGTGTGTGTGTGTGTGTGTGTGTTAATTGGTTGATGCCCGCCACTCTCCCCAGAAAGCTCAAGTGTACCCTTTGGCACACACAGGTTGGGGACCCCTGATGCAGCTATTATTTAGGAAGCCACAGCACTTCGCCTATTTCATAAGAGAGCCATATTGTGTGCCCTGGGAACGGATTGATCGGCAGCTTAGATTATTGGATTGCTGGAAAGGCAAGGAACTGTTTCATCTATATATTTTAAAAACAAATATTAAACAAAACAAAAAAACAGGGAAGAGGAATTTAATATATCTGCACCTTACAAACTAAGAGACCAGACACAACATTACGGGCTCACCTACTCCTGCTGTGCGATTACAATTCCCATATAACCATTAGTCACCCATATATGTGACGAGTGGAACACTCCTGGTCCTGTTACTGAATAAATACGATGGCTTGTTCCTTTTCGGAGCTGCGGTAACTTTGCACCTCATACTCATAGTAGGTAAATTGTAGTAATTAAAAATACTTTATTAATGTTGATTAAAATAAAGTGGATGTACATAAAACGAAACAAGTGACTGTATATCCCAGTCATGTCCTGCTATCGCCGGGGTTTAATTGAATAGTAGATGCTAGTGGTAGCATATAACTACAGATAGGATATGATCCATTAACCAAGGTAGCACACATATATATCACCGTATAACAATGTGTGTATAGGTATATTGGCACTCTATCATACCCCCATTGTAATCCCCTGAAGGGTAAATGCCGAAAATAAGTGAGCTGTTACCCCTCTAAGTCAATTGCTGTAATCGTTTTACAAGCTTGTAAGCTTACAGCAATATAATGTGTGCTGGTTAGATAATATAACCCCTGATTGGTATAGGTGATTATACTATGCAAGTTCAATATAAATATAAAACAAAAATTGTGAGGCGCTTCCGATAAAGGTGTGATAAAAATAAATATATAGTGATAAATATATATAGTGATAATTAAATATATAAACAGTGTTCAAAAATAATAGTAAAGTTCGCTGCTCAACCCTCTTAGGAGAAGATCCAGTTCCTCCTCTCTTGACTGACGAAGCTGGCACGCCAGCGAAACGCGTAGAGTGAACTAGCAGCAACCCAGATTGTGCCCCCCATGCCCCAGAACCCGTGTGGATCCATTTCGAGATCGATCGCGAAACCGGAAGTGACGCGACGGGCCGGACCGGAAGTGACGCGACGCGATCCCGGGAGTGGGGTAGATGGTGTATACTGCTGCTGCGCTTTGATTGTTACGTGTCTATGCACATGGTGCTAATGTAAGTGTGGATTACCACTGTTTTTATTGAAGACATCAGTAGTGAACATACAATGTTGCACTAGAGTTGTTTCAGTTTTCATCGAGGGTTCGTTCCACTGATACCAGGGAGAGTATCCTAAGCAAGACCCCCCTGCAAACTACAGAGTCTTCATATTGTCTTCCAATGCTGTTATTTGACTGGGAGAATGTGAGTTCTTAATCTCGATCCCCATACACATTGTTAGAGGTGTTTGGACATATTACACTATTATTTATTTCATTCCTTTTATATGGTGAAACTCTGCGCTCTCCACAAGCTTCTTCCAAAAAGTTCAATATAAACCCTGGTTGATGCAGGTATTAACACTAAAAGATCCAGGGAAAGTATCTGGATAAAAGATCAGGTATACATCCAGACCCCACACTGCTTATGTAATAAAGGGCAGTGGTTCCAGGTGCTCCCGATCTTATAAGTCAGATGCAGGCTCTTAAAGTGTCTTGCTAAATCGAGCTCCTCAAAGCAGATCAGGTTCAGTCTATGTGGTGTTAGGAACCACCAAACACTATCGCAACCAGTAACTAATATATATATATGATTGTGAGGTAGTACTCAGAGCTCGACGTGACACAAGCTAATGCAGTGTAGTCAGCCTCCGCCGACGACCGTTTTGCGCCTATCAGCCTTGAGAAAGCGCGCATGCGCGAAACGGTCGTCGGCAGCGGTCGACTACAGTATTTTTAATTATTACAATCTACCTACTCTGAGTTATAGAGTGCTACCAGCGGAGTTCTTTTTCTTAGGTGCATTATCAGTATATTTCACAGCACCATTACTTACCCACTCATTTTTAATGACAATCAGCTGAGCAGAGGTTACCATTCCCCTCCCCCCCTTCCCTACCGGTATTCAACTTTGCACCTCAGATAGAAATTGCAGCCACTGCCAAACTGTATATTTTATTCTATTTCATAAAGAGATTTCGGTTTAGGAGTAATCTCATTGAGGACAACGGGGCACGTCTGTGGCACGACAAGTATGGTGAAAGTAAGGGTGGCGGAGGGCTGTTTGGGACACACCAGATATTTAATGTGGATTTGCATTTTCAATCTCCACCATCTCCAAATCACTTTGTACTATTACTAAAAAGAACAAATCTGTTAAAGCAAATCCTATACATGTGCAAGCAGATTTGGGACCACGCGCCCCCCATACATGAAATATGAACTGTAAGCGACATCCTTGTTACTACAATCACTAAACTGTGATAGATCATGGCCATCGGTAACGGCTAATCACGCAGGGCAGTGATTACACCCTGCTGTACACTGCATGGCCCTTCCACAGGCAAGGGATTGCTTGATTGTTCTGGCAAAAGAATAACCATAACAGGTGAAGTGAACCAAAGCAGCATTTAATATGAATTTTTACAGCATGTTTAGTATAGTTATTATTCTATAGAGCAATACTAGCATAAGAAAAATCAAAACTAGAATAACAAATAGACTTCATTGTGACTGCATTCTCAGAGAGACCAGTTCTTTTCCTTTTTTGGTGCTTTAAATGAGAAATCTTGTGATCCTTGATAGCGGTGTGTTGTCTTCAAGGTCTGCACATGGTCTCTCTTCTCTATGGATTCATTACATATGGGTCTGGAATTCCTTGCTCACCCTATGCGGAGTGTGTTACTGTTTAGGCATGGCAAAGTCCCAGGCTGTCTCCTGAGCACATTTCCACATGGCTCTCACCAGTCTTGTGAATCCCATGTCTTTAGGCTTCTCCAGTCCTCTCATTAGACGCTGCTTCATGATGGCAATGAACTCCTTGTTGCTTAGCTCGCCGTTCCCTGTAAAAACACATTAGAGAGATATCAAATTAGGGTTGCCAGGTGGCGTCTCCAAAAATAATGGACACAATGGCAAAAGGTGTGACGTGCTTGAGACACACACACACACACAACTCTCCGCGTTCCATGCTGTTTCCTCCTCTCCTTGGACCCACCCTCAGGCTCCTGAGACCTCCTCCAGATTGATTGCTGCTTGGTAATGCAGCCAATCAGGATGGAGGAAGTGGCCCAGCCCCCTAGCAGCAGCCCAGCTCTCTCCCTGCTTGGGAAAATCCCACGGCCCCCCAAGCCAGTCAGGTCACTACATCCAGAGAGATATTAGACACATACCTGTCCAGTATTACCTCTAATTTGTTACTGGACAGTGTGTCCAAATACAGGACAGTTGGATTCCATACTGGACACCTGGCAACCCTAGATATCATTGCAGAATAAAGAATGCCAGTCCAATTCCTGACCAATAATGCCCAAATATTTCATTTTGGGACTAGGCAACCCGCTTCCAAGCTTCATGATTTACAGCCACCCATCACATTCAAAAGGCGTACGAAAAGACAAAACAGAATGGGGTGCTGGCTCTGTATTGCCTGTATCCTGGCTTGGTTGTACCTGTTCCTAGTTGAGCCCCTTTCTGCAATGCATTGCAGGCCACTCCGGCAGCGATTGGCAATCCTTGTATTTTAATAACATATTTAAGAATAAAATACAATATTGCAAGGACTTCGATGAACCTTTCAGCACCGCACAAGCCTTGTTTTATACTCAAGCCGGAGAAGGGGAAATCATTTGAATAATGGAATTTTCATACAGGTACATTTGTGATTTCTGTGACCCCGTGACTGCAGGAAAAGTTGCCGGAAAATTGAAAAAACAGTGGATCAGTCTTGAAAACCTCGGCCCCCTTCCTTTTATTGGAAAAAACAAAAGGTCTCGATCAAACATCTCTGCTTTTAATCACATCAATAAAGACGGCACTGGGCCAGGACTCCCGCACAAAAAGATCTAATCTCATTTTGAGCTGCCACTGGGATTCAAATTAAATTCACTTGCGATGAAGGCAGCATTCTCTAGCACTTCCACCGGGGGTGCTCAACTCCAGTCCTCAGGACTCCCCCAACAGGTCAAGTTTTAAGGCTATCCCTGCTTCAGCACAGGTGGCTCTTCAGTGGCTCAATCGAAGGCTGAGCCACTGATTGAGCCATCTGTGCTGAAGCAGGGATAGCCTTAAAACCTGACCTGTTGGGGGGAGGTCTTCAGGACTGGAGATTAGAACCCCTGACTTGCACAGTTAACCATCAATTATGATCTTTCAACCCAGGCCTGCAGTATCACACGTGGAACATGCGTACCACTCTGCAGAGAGCTTGCGTGTTTGCCGATCACATAACTCGCATGAGGCAGATAAGTCTATATTGCAGTGTTCAGTCATCAACTACATACCGCAAATAGAAACAAGGGGACACTGTATTCTCTTTCCAGGCCCATTAACACTTTCCCAGCCATGGCTTAGCAATGCGTTGCAGGCCCCTCTAACATGAATAGGGTTAACTAAGATGACTGGGCCTGTATGGCTATTTGAAAGATAATGTACAAGGGAAAAATGTAAATATCACAAATATCATATGTCTGATGGTTTTCTACAGCCTCCAAATTACATACCCTTTTTCATTTAAATAATGTTACTTTAAATAGGATTTTTTGGGGAGGAGTACCAGCGCACAGCCAGACCCAAAGCGGTGTCACGCTTTCAATTCATTAAGCTGTACTCCTAACTAGGACCATAAACCAGGGGTGAGCAACTCCAGTCCTCAAGTCAGGTTTTCAGGATATTCCTGCTTCAACACAGGTGGCTCAATCAGTGGCTCAGTCATTCTGACTGCATCACCTGTGCTGAAGCAGGGATAGCTGGAAAATCGGACCTGTTGGTGGCCCTTGAGGACTGGAGTTGCCCACCACTGCCATAAACCATAACGAGTGGACAGCAGGATAAGGGGGGGATGAGCACCCATTTGTTTAAGTCCTGGGGGCTGCAGCACTGCCCCAAACCCTGAATGAATGGGAAATTATATCAAGACAATTGAATGAGAACGTGTTCAGGCTTAGAATTCATATGCAAGCCAAGAAAGACCAATTCCAGTGAAGGTTTAATGCATAACAGATGTTGGAGGTTGGCTTGTGTATAGGGTTTCAAGGCCTAGTCTGAAGTCTTGTCTCGAGAAGCCATGAGGAGAAAGGGGGCGGAGTTAGTGATCAATAAATACAGTTGTACCCAGAACACTCCCACTCTCTACAAGACCTCACTCTGCAGGTAACATCTGAGCAGCATGTGCGAGACAAGGCCTTCTTTCTCCTATCATTACCATCTGAGCACATTATGATTGATTTAACTTTCATCTGTAAGTAACACTAAGAATAAACTAGAACTTTGCCTGCTGAACAACCATTTTGTGACATCTTGGTATCTTTATGAACAAGGAATAAGGTGAAATTATTCTAACAATATCCATCCTTATGTTGCTGGTGATAGAACACATAGAAATGTAGAGATTCCCAAGATGGAGCGGTAAGAAGCCAGGATAGCCTTAAAACCCCCCCCGAATTTCCTGATACAGATTAATAGTGTAACTTTGCTAATGATCGGGGAAAGCGGATATGTACTAAATTGCTAAAATAGTCTTCATTGTTTTTGTGTTGCATAGAAAGGGAGCGTGGATGAAGAGCGAATTATTTTATTAAACCGTCATTAAATAATGCTCATGCCATGTGCTGACAATGTCCTCGTCATCATTATAGGATCACTGAAAACACGTTTAAAGGAATAAAGATTGGATAACATTTGCAAACTATAAAGTAAAAAGTCCAGTCTAAGGGCCTCATGCAGAGAGCAGCGGTAGAAAAAATTGGAGAGTGTAAGAAAAAGTAGATTTAATGGAGAGTTTTTTTCTCCATATGCAGAAATTGGCGAAATTCGCAATTTCTGGCATGAATGCGTGTGGGAGTTGAAAAGGGAGAGATGCGCGCTGCTGAAAGGGAAAAAAAATAAATAAATTTTTCCCCTATAGCCGGCGAGCTCCTGCTTCTTGCCAACTTTAGTTGGCGGAGAAAAATGTAGAACATCTCGCCAATAACAGCCGCTAGATGGCGTTCGCGTCTTTCTGAATTTGGATATTTTTAAAGCTGGCGAGATGTAGGATCTCGCCAGCCGCGCGGCGAGATTTATAAATAGAAAAAAAAATGGCGCGTTTTTCGTACCTCCTTATTTTCTGCTGTTTTTTGCGCGATTTTCTCCAAAAAATGGCGAGATTTCATATAGCGCTGCTCTCTGCATGAGGCCCTAAGTATATATTTTTGCCTGTATTCCTGGGCAGGAGTATGAACACGTTAGAGACCGAGGCGGATGCATTATACCAACATAACCTAAAGTTAATGCAAAAATGTAATGAGGGCGAGACTGTACACACCACAGGTGATATTCATGGTAAGAAATTGTCAAAGGAATAGATTACTAGGTAAATCATAAAAATAAAAAATAAAATGTATTTTTATGCTATGACAGCATAAAAATAGATTTCATATGTTAGACTTTTGTAATGAGCTCCTGTGGAGAGAGCAAGCATTAAAAACACAGTGAACCATGCGGACAAACGGATTAGGAGAAGTCGCTGAGGAAGGCTAGCAGCATAGCAGAATATGCAATGCTTTTGCTGTGTAATAAACAGTACAGCTATGCTTTGAGGAGGTCAAAAGGGGACATACATAATCAAAGGCTTCAGAAACAGACTAATAGGCTAAATGTAATTGCCTTTGTTGGTTAGGGAGCTGCACTGACAATACTTTCCCATTCCAGCGAGTTTGCTGAAAGCTACTTCCATCACAAATGGATTCTTTTTGTTGCTGTAAAGGTGCATTCCTGCCAAGTTCACAAACAACTAGTTTTCTACCACCAGACATCCAAAGGGCAGAATGGCAGAAAAACGATTTCGCAATAGCAAATGTCCTGTGTGGACCCGAAATATTGGAAAGTATTAAAACTGAAAGACGTGTGAATTTTTGTTCCAATCTTGAGTTGCTCCATAGAAGCCGAGTTCCCCAGAATGTAATTGCAGTGCCCTTTAGAAATGAAGGGCAAAATATAAATACTAAATCTTATTGTACACACTTACCATCACAGTCAAAGAGAGCGAAGACGACGTCACAGACGTGATCGGAGAGTTCCACTTTTGCTACAGTCCTGGCAACTTGCTGCATCGTAACTAGGGATAAACAGACCAAAGGACACAAGTCAAAAATGAAATCCATTACAAAACTAATTCTCATAGGCATCTATTACACATTAAACCCATCAATTCTGTGAAAATGCACATCTGGCATCTCATGTTCCGTGGGTTCAGTCTGACTGCAATTAGATCTCTATTTAAAAAGGAACTTTTCTCATTTATTGGTTACGGTCCCCTAAATCGTCCATGGCCAAAAGGTCCTACACCTCCACCATGCTACTTCCCCAGTGGTAGCACTTCAGCAGGTGCAATAACATTGGCTACATCTGTACACAGCAGTCTGGAACTTACAGACACTGTGTCAGCAGTTATAGCAGCATGGCGTTCACCTACAGGCAGGAGAGCAGTGCAGCAAGGCCCTTTCGGCCACAAAGAAGGAGGGAGACATACAGACGTTTAGTTTCTTGCGGCTGAAAACCCACATTGACTTGAATACGAGTTTGCTTAGGGGTATATTGAATGACCCCTTAAAGGGGTTTCCACCACAAAAAGTAACAAGTTGCAAGCTATTTCCAGCACACCAGACCGGCAAACTGCTGAACACATCCTTTAGGAGTGTTCTCTGTCCTACTCAGGAACATCCAGCTCACCTGTGATTTCATTAGTTCTAATAATTGAATCCAGTAGAATGAAAACCTGGGTTGGAGAGAAGTCCCTGAGTCAGATGACTAGTTTGAGTTCTAGCAGGGTCCACCAACAGATGCACTGACTTGAGGTGGTTATTGGCGACAGGTAACCATTCCCTGTCTCAGTGTATCCTGCACACTGCATGATCTGAAGTTACTTTTATGCATATTATTATGGCCTCGACTGGTAACATCTTCTTCCCCTCATCTCTGAGCCGAATACACCAACAAACCATTCTGATCATCCCATTAGTTCCATTGGTCTTTGTGGATTTCTCCTTTGCCCGGCTTCCAGAAATACAAAGCAGCAACACAACTAGAAAATGTACTTCACATGATCCTGACATTTCTAGAACAAAAGGTCTAATCTAATTAACAGGAAAGATCAATTACAGTATTTGACAGCACTCTGACATGTCTGCCCCACTGGGCACCAAAAGCCAATAGAATTCTTAAATCCTTGCAAGGATCAGCACAGTTACAATAACTAGACAGTCTCCATCCTGTGGACCTCTTCACTGTATGTAACCATACACAAAAAGGCCAGTGCAAAAGCAATATTTAAGCTGTAAAATTGATTCTCAATCAGTAGACCGATTCTTGAAATTCTACCTGGATACAGTTGTCAGTACAGCTGTGGAATCTTTAACATTGGAGAAATGCTACAGAAATAGGAACCTAGGAGGGAGGGGGTGGCCAACTCCAATCCTCAAGGGTCACCAACAGGTCAGGTTGTAAGGATATCCCTGCTTCAGCATAGGTGGCTCAATCAGTGGCTCACAGGCAGACTCGGAGTCAAAGACTGAGCCACATGTGCTGAAGCAGGGATATCTTTAAAACCTGACCTGTTGGTGGCCACGCCTACTATATTGGCTTATTCAATAAAATGCGTAGTGCCAATTTCGCACTACCTCACTTTTTAAAATAAGTCCCATTGTGTCAAGATCTTCCAATTGAGGGATTTTGGTCTAATGCTCAAAGAGTCCTTGGACCTAAGAAGATCTGAAGAATGGCATCAAATCACAAATGAGAAGTGACTTTGCCAATGAGACTTCGAAAACGACTGTGTAAAGCTGCAGTTCAAGCAATATCCTATGTGTTTTATTTTTTAATAAATCAGTTCTGTACTATTAGAAAATACTTGTAGCATTTTTTTTTAAAAACCATTTTAAAATACATTTTGAATGTATTATAATGCAACAAGCATTTTTTGCTTCTATAGCAACCATTTACAAAGTCGCATCCCCTTCCTCTTCTGAGACAGGCTCTGACACACCCCTTTCCCCTCTCTTTAGCAGTGCACCCATTGAATTGTCAATGTTCCAAAATGACAAACGGGTTAATTTGATAATAAGTAGTTTATTGCAAAGTATGATCATACTCATTCAAAAGTCTAGAAGACTCTCTGCCAAAGGAGTGTCCAAACAGGGTTTTTATACATTTCATTTCCTTTGTCTCAAATATGTTACTAGGCAGATTATCCAAAAATGCAAAAGAATGCACAAAGCAGCGCACTGCCCAGGGACACAGGTGTATCAAAAATGAAAAATGAGTTTATTGTCAATCAGACAATTGCATTTTTGGATCGTTTGTAACTTAATCTGCGGCTGGACACACCCCAAGGAATCCAGTGGGCTCTAGGAGTGGGTAAGATCTTCAAAGATTTATTCATACGGATCATCAGTATTACTACATTCTGGGGTGAGTTCTGGACTTCATTATACACTTATTTCCAATGAGGTACAGCGAAGTGTGTTCTACATATTTTTTCTGTTGCCTTCAGGAGATTTATACTTCTATCGGTTCAATTCACTCACCCAGTAGTTTACTCACTCCATGATTGAGTCTGCACTGTTTTCACATAATTGATGAATACATATAATCAGTGTTCAACAAACCTATACATTTGCTCGCCCCGGGCGAGTGGATTTAACCCCCGGGCGAGTAAATATTGGCCCAAGCAGCACACGTTTGGTACTAGGTGGCGAGTAGATTTTTTTGTGTGGCGAGTAGATTTTTTGGTGATTTGTCAACCACTGCATATAATATTCCAAGACAGTTGGAGCACCCACCATTTCCTTATACTAGGCAGATTATAGTAAACACTCCTTAATTCTTAAACCAATTATTTTACAGATCATTACAACCTGGTTGGAACGGACTTAAAACATCTCTGAATAGGTACCTGGTACAAACTTTCACTAGGAATGTGGGCGTTACTTCAGGCACAGTCGTAAATCTATTTAGAAGCGAAACTCTGATCCACACCACACACATTCCTACACACAAAATGGATACTGAAAACATAACAGACAAAATGGAAACAGAACATTGCTTTCAATCCTTCTCCAGAGACCCCCCTCACCCCCCAGTCCATTTCAGTCATATATCAACAGTATCTTCATTTCAGCAATATTACTTCATCAGTATCTAGTTGCCTGTCTAGTCACATGTTCTCCCACACAGAACTTTCCATCTTGGGTAATCTTCTGTAGACCCAAAAGTGATATAAAGAACCCCGAGCCAAACTTCAGCGATCGATTACAGGAGAACAGATCGATCGGCAACTTGGCTGATCACTAGTCAGTGTGCAGATTGTATTGATGCACATATTGAATGGAGGAAAAAAAAAAAAAACAACGGCAGCATGAACTGCAGCTTTAAGAAATTACAGATGCAAGATATTTGGGGCCAAACCATGAGTAGTTGAGATCCATTTTTGTGTCATCCAAACACACATTTTAACTTCCTTTTATAGAAAAGAGTATTGTCCAACTCTCTGCTTTTGTAGGATAAATCATGGCTACTTTATTAAATTGTGTGTGGACCAGGCAATTGGGCACACCGTAGGACGCTCCCACCCACTTCCGAGGAATGGAGCAGAGAAAATAACAGCAGGAATTTGCCTGGAAGGGCTTTTTGGGGCCCAGGCGAAGTAGACTCAAAATCTGCATCTGGACCAAAGTCTGCACTGGCATAAAAAGTTACCATCATGTTTTCACCGGATTCTGGTTTTGTGACATGAAGCACAATCTATGTAACTACTGTATAACACTGCCAACTGTGTCCTCATTATGTACATTACCACCACCACACATTTATTTATAAAAATGTTTTACCAGGAAGTAATACATTGAGAGTCACCTCTCGTTTTCAAGTATGTCCTGGGCACAGAGTTATGGTTACAAATACATGGTTACATTAAATTAACAGGGTTATACATTATATATAAAGACATTACATTCACAGTTAAAAATAATATGTTATATGTGCATGTAACAGTTACAGACCACATTAAAATGTGAGACAGATTTAGTTTGGAAAGAATTTAGACCGGTGGCGGCTGCGAGAGTCTCGGGTAGATTATTGTATTTGTGAGGTGCACGGTAAGAGGACCAGCTGACATTGTCAGTTTGTATCAAGATGTACTTAATTCTTATTGTGAGATACACTAGAACAGGGGAGCGCAAAGTTTCACTCATGCGCCCCCCCCACCTTCTCCTTCCACCCCCCAGCACGGCTCCGGCATCAAAGGGCGGGATTATGTGACAAGAATGTATACATTTTTATTATTTTACGATGGTTGGGTTTTTGTATAGAATATTTCCAGCATGTTAAAAAAAAAAAAAAATATTCTACAGAACGTACATTTCTCAGATCTGATCAAGGGGAATTCAGTTATTTTGTAAGCAAGGAACTAATGTTTATTGACTTTTCTCATTTATATTCCCAATATGTTACCCAGCAGAAATAAATGAGCCTTATTCCTCTCTCACAGAGAATTCTTCTCAGTTGACAGACTGACACAAAACTATTGTTAAAATGAAACGTAGGCTGTGATCTATTCATCTTTAACTTCCAACAAGCAGTGTGTATACTGGGACTTGGATAATGGGATTAAGACCCATACTTGCTAACTGGTACTAGGCCACAAGAGACCTGCCAGCATCAGAAAACACTTGAGAGCCCTATTCAAAGGTCTATCAGCGCTGGACGGTTCCTTATAACTTAGCACTGCTTAGTAAATATCGTCCATATTCTACATTATTGTACTTGTATTTATTACCTTTCTTCTGCAATGTATTATTCTATTCTTATATGGTGTGGAAAGTATACTCGGCACTATACAAAGCTATTTAAGCACACTGTTAAAACAAACACAAAATTAGGTCCACAAAGGGTTAGAGCAGAGGTGGGCAACTCCAGTCCTTAAGGGCCACCGACAGGCCAGGGTTTCAGGATATCCCTGCTTCAGCACAGGTAGCTCTGTCTTTAATGGAGCCACCTGTGCTGTAGCAGGGATATCCTGAAAACCTGGCCTGTCTGTGGCCCTTGAAGACTGGAGTTGCCCACCCCTGGGTTAGAGACATAAGTGCAAGGTCTACTAATTGAATTCTAAGCTCTTTGGGCTCATGAACTCAATTGGGAGTAATAGGATCTGACCTTCGGGTCTGGGAAAAACTGAAGATCAATATCTTACAATTGGTTAAATGAGAAATAAACAATGACAATTTTGCTATATTTTGGAGGGCTGTCATTTGTTTCACCTTTTCTTGGGTCAACCAAGTCTAAAGTAGCAGAAACCTTTCTGCTAAACAGCGCGCCTTCAAATGTATAAACCTGATAACAAGGTTGTATATGTGATGTAGAAAGAATATTGTTTGTTTAATAGGCATCAAGTTGCATTTTTCAGAGACTTGACACATTGGGTCTTCTACACTGAGCTGCGATAAATAAATAATGCCCACTAAGTCTCATGGACTTTAATGAAATAACACAGGCAGAAGATGCAAATACTACAGGATACTACAAATGAATAAAATAGGGCTTGATTAAGGAAGAATATAGCAGAGTCCTGGTTATCCAACCTTCTGTTTTATCCAACATCTGCGCACGCCCCGCTCCCGCATAACTCATTTCTTTAAGCAATAACTGTTGAATAATTATGTACTGTATTAATAAACCTAATACGTTTATGTATTATACAAACTTATACTGTACTGCATTCAATATATTACATACTTATAATGCATTAATATTTGCTTTGTTTCAGCCCCCGTTTCCCCTCATGCATCCTGATTATCCAACATTTTCGGTTAGGTTATCCAACATGGTCTCGGCCCCATTTAGGTTGGATAACGGAGACTCTACTGTGCTTATTTGCTGTTTTTGCTAGCCTGTCTATTCCAAGTTTCAACAATCCAGTGCTGTTTGCGCTGCAGACCCACACATTGGAATTAAAAGTTGCACGTGCATTTGAAGGACATATTCGTGAAAATCCTAAAATTCAGCATCCAAAGTCAATACTGCTCAGCACTGGGAGCTCTGCTTCCAGTCTTGCCAACTTATTTCATCCTGGACAGCTGCAATGCACAAGTCTACAGGGAATATTGACCTGCCTGACATTTCAATGAAACACAGCATTGACAGTTCAATACAGAATGCTGCCAATTCTTCATTTACAAGACGCCTATGCAAATGTGTTTGGAATACACTGCAGATCATTTCTGGCTGCCAGCTGAACCCAAATGTGAAGAGATACGCCAGGTAGAATAATGTGCCGCAGGCTATCATTGCCTCTAATCACCTTGCTTGCTCCTTTCTCTATATTATGAGACATGCACCTGACAAGTACTGTATGCTGCAGATAAAAAAAATGCACAATTCTACAATTATCACCCAGGACACACACAAATAACAAATGGAAATATTACTGTGTGCTCATTTGCATGTTTTAGACAGGTCTGAAACCCTGCCTTTCACCCATTATCGCCCAGCATACAGTGCTTCCACTGCAAGGGTTTCTGGGAAATGACATGCAAATGAGCACACAGTGCCACCTTTTGCACAGAGAGGCATACTATGAATTTTGTGCTGCATGAATACTTCAATGCAGCTTCAAAACGTAATGAACCAGAGCGAAATGTGAAGTTTGCACTGTGTGTGTTATATATATTTCATAGATTATAGTGGCACTCCACTAAAAACAAGGTACTTGCTGGGTGCACGAACTGCAAAGGTTTTGGGAATAGAAGAATAGTAGCAGGCACTCTTGGTCTTGTGAAAAAAATGAAAAGCGTTTATTAAAAAGGTAAACGTTTCAGCTCTCTCCGGAGTCTTGAGAAAGGCCCCTGAGAGCTGAAACGTCGCATATACACTTAATTTTATTGCAAATGGTTATTTCAACTCTTTATATAAAAGTGTATATGTATATATATATGCAGTCAGATTTTAAGGATATCCCTGCTTCAGCACAGGTGGCTCAGTTGACTGAGCCTCTGAGTGAGCCACCTGTGCTTAAACTGGGATATCCTGAAAACCTGACCTATTGAGCAGGGGGGGGAGGACTAGGAATTGCCACTACTGGGATAATGCATAGATTGCAGCCAAATAAAAAGGAGAATTTAGAGCAAGCAGATTATTACCTGCGTTTACAAGCTAGGTACAGTCCAGAGCAGCAGGGAATCTGATCTGTGCATACTAACAAACTACTTTAGGGTAATTTTAATCCATTTCACCAGTCATTGATTGTTACTAAGATCATTTAATGTATTCTACCGTCATCTCTGTTGCATTACGCTCAGATACTGCCAAGCTTCCCCAGGCTGCATACCTGGCTGCTTAATAAGACTCCAGTGTGAAGCCAACAATAATACAACAATTTGATAAACAAGCGGAGTTTCTTGCTTATACTATACAGGCAGTCCTCTGTTATCCAACGGAATCCGTTCTGGAAGTAGCGTTGGATAGTGAAACCGTTGTAAAGTGAGTTCCATGTTAATCAGTGGCGGTGAGCGTTGGATAACGCATTCCGGCATCGGAAAAAGGCTCTCAGGGTTGCATTGTAAAGCGTTGGATATGCCATTCGTTGCAAAGTGAAACGTTGGATAGCGAGGACTACCTGTACATCAACATTAAAAGGCAACAAGAAACTTCATAACATGGAGGTAAAAAAATACAGAATCTCAACACGGACTAAACCATACACAACACAGGAGTAAGTATAATTTATACAAGACTAATACAGTTTACACATCCAGGAAAGATCTTTTTAGAAGCATGCAGTGTAGCTTGCTCAGCTGCCCTTAAACTCTCTTTATGATTTGCACTATAGCCCATCTATTTGATTTAGCATTATTTTTATTCAGCTTGAGTATATTTGTTTGTCACGGCTGAGCATTTTATGGCTTTTCTATTGTCCTTAGTATATGCAGTTATTGTATCATCATAATTCACTAGCTTTTTCTGCTCATTACTAATTGATTAATGCTCGTTACTGATGCTTTTCCCTCCTCTTTTTGCTGCTCACATATTACACAATCACTGCATAATTCAGGGAAGCGTTTGCTCTTGCAAGGTTTGTGAATCAAGGTGTTACTGCAGATACCACGGGGGTTATTCATTAAACAGCGATAGTGCTGACAGGGGTACTATATTACTGTAACGCCCATTGACTTTAATGGGAGTTGCCCTGTGACACTATTGCAGTTTTATGAATAATCCCTTATGGAACAGATTCACTAAATGGTGCCAAGCTTTAGCATGCTTTAACGCTCATTCAAACGAATAGGAGTAAAGGCGTGCTAATGCTTAGCACCCCTCCTTGAATCTGGGCATATAGGTGCCATGTATAAAGCTGATGTAAAGTGTAGCATTACAGTCATTTTTTCCCTGCACTCGGCAGATGTAAGTACTGTAACGTGTTTATCAAGATTCTTGGGTTCTTACTCAAAGCTACCACATACCAGGTGTGTTAGCCAAATAGATTTATACCAACTCAAGCCTAGAGGATGATTCAGTTGCAAAGAAGAAAAAAAAAACACGACAGTGCTAGATGCAGTAATCTATTACAATGCATCAAGAACTTCTCCCGACTCCTCTTATTGCAAAAACCACTCCCAAAATTGGTTTTCTGGTGCAAATGAGACAAGAGTAAAATGATACATTGATGCCAAGCGATATATGATGTGCAATGGCAAAGCAACGCTTTACACAACCCTATATATCTTCTCATTTGTGAGTGTGTGCACACACACACACACACACACACACATATTAGGTGCAGGATTCTGCACCTGCAGCGCCGCGCTCCTCCATCAGCGTTGCAGCGTCAAATAATGCTGCGATGTCACATAGTGACGCATTGCCATGGTAGCGCGACGTTGTGGGGTGACGTTGCCAGGGCAGTGACGTTGTAGCATCATTTGAAGCCACCATGCTGAAGGAGGAAGGTGGCACTGCAGGAGGCGGCAGCTCGGGAGGCACCAAGGTAAGTGCCTATGGGCAGCAGATTTAAATCCACCACTGCAGACACACATCTGCAACAGGGTTGACACTCCAGGAATTGGGGGGGAGGACGGGATTAAACAAAATGACTAAATTGTAGTTGCCACACTGTTGACCATTCATCCAACCTACCTAAATCTTTAATTACAAAAAATGCTAAATAATGCAATTGTGTCACGAAAATCCAAAGGCAGAATACAGGATTTATGCCGCTATAATGTCAACTACTATAGAGGAAAGGTACCTGGCATTTCAGGAGACTTAAAAGTACTCAATGTAACAAAAGCAGTGCGGAAAGTCAGCAGGGTGTTAGATTGTACAGGGAGTGGTATTAGCAGCCGAAAGAGAGGGGTTATAATGCCGCTTTATAGATCATTGGTGAGATCTCTCCTCGAATATGGACCCCATATCTCCGGAAGGACATAAATAAATTAGAGAGATTGTGCAAAAAATGGCAGACCAGCTGAGCGCACGGTAGGTATAGATTTTTTGTTTATGTAAGCGCCGATCGTGGCTGAGCGTGTGTGCACGCGCACGAGCGTTACGCGCACCGCGTGAGCGGGGGACTTACATATATCTATATATATCAAAGTCTCCTTCGCAAGCGCCGCCCGCTCAGTGCTAGTGGGGACTTAGCCTAAGGCCTCTTTTATAGTGGCGGCGCAAAAATTAATGTTGTGCATTGTGTGCGAACATAGTGTGCGCGACCGACGCATCCAAGCGAGCATATTTTGAACAGACTTGTCAAATTGTTCTTGCCGCGTCACGTGAGCGGTTCAGCCAATGAGGGCGAACATCTCACATGACATTGACACCATCAGATGCCTCCAGTGCAGTTTTTGCGTGTGCTAGTGATGTCACGCTGTCGCGCGTACACAGACGCCGCAACTCTCTCTATCCACCTTTAAGACCTACCTTAAAAACGAAGCATATGAGACGCTCCGTGGCCAATACTATACACCTGATGTATAACGCTTCACCCCTTGCAGACACACTTACCAGCATGCTCTCCTACTGTCTCTGTATGTCCTTCCTACATACCAATTAGATTGTAAGCTCTTCGGAGCAGGGACTCCTCTTCCTAAATGTTACTTTTATGCCTGATGCACTTCTTCCCATTATGTGTCATTTGTATTATTTGTTATATATATGATTGTCACGTGTATTACTACTGTGAAGCGCTATGTACATTAATGGCGCTATATAAATTAAGACAGACATACATAAAACTATAAACGAGGCCTAACACTGTAGGTAATGCTCCGATTGAGGAGGGTTTGAAGGAACATGAAGATCTTCTATTAACATTCATTGGGATAAGGGAACTTTAATTAAGAGAAAAACATATCTTTATCAGTCAATCAAGGAGACATTACCAGACAGTCAATTTATTCAGCAACCATTGTTCCAAATACAATGAAGACAAATTACATGTTAAAGGGGTTAGCACACAGGAACTGATGACTTAAAAATATTTAAATACAAAACTGCTTATAGCAGTCGAACGTTCATTCTTTTCAACATAAACGGAAAACGTCTTTAGCTTCTCCTCCCCTTTGTGTGATGTTACAGTATTAAACTGATTCTGCCCTTCCACCCATCCATTTTGTGCATAGACAATGTGAGGACTGAAAACATTAAGAGAAAGACAAAGACGGCGCCCTTTTTAAAAAAAAAATGATTTGACCTTTTCAGCCACCAGGTAAGCCTGGTTCCAATGAGCCAACAGAAAACCTCATCTTTGGAATACAGACTCGTCACTTTCTTATGGTTGATCTTGATGACCTACAGCATGGGTGCTCAACTCCAATCCTCAAGCCTCCCCAAAAGAGTCAGGTTTTCAGCACAGGTGGCTCAGGCATTGAGCCACCTGTGCTGAAGCCGGGATATCCTGAAAACCTGACTTTTTGGGGGGCTTGAAGATTGGAGTTGAGCACCCATGGCCTACAGCACATATCTCAAGAACCAGAGTCTTCCCAGAGCTCAAAATTACTTCATTCTGGCTCAGAAAATGGAACAAACGAAAGAATTAGGAGTATAACATTGCTGTGTTAATAAAGTTTCAACTTCAAGATATCCGATTATGATGGCCTGTTGTCTACATACAGAAGGAACAAAGGTTGCTGTTTTCAGTACCGCGATCAGATCTCCATGGCGCTGGGGGAGGTTGCAACCGCAAAGGCGCTGCAGGGCGTCCATACCTTTCAACTGGGCCCCCCTCCCGCTGGGTTAATCCTCCCGAGCCGCAATCGGAATAGTCACGGCACCAAAAACAGAAACGTTAGATACACCTGTACAATTTTTTGTGATCCAAGTGGGACTCTACCTATAACTTATTGTTATGGCTGAAAAGTCATGTGTGCTTTACAAAATGTTTAACAAACGTATTTTATGTGCAAGAGTTTTTGATTATGCTTTGTTTTATGGCCACATCTTTCTTCCCATCTAATGGAACTGTGATACTGCAGTATTTTCAGCTATAAATTAAAAAACCTATTGTCAGCCAAGATGAGATTTTCCTCTTTTCCCTTGAGTGTCCTGGGTAAGGATGCGTGCCAGAGCTTCTACATCCATTGCAGTGACTTCATAATTTATGCCGTGAGGTTTAGAAAAAAAAATAAAAAAATACTCCTTTTTATTTCTTTGGACGTAAGCCGGAGCTTGGCAAGCAGCAGTGGAAGCTTTCGACGAGTAATTTCTCATGCTCTCTCTGCCCAATGAGGCAAAACCTTGGGTTCAATGGACTTGAAACTCTTTTGGGAAAAATAATAATAGGCAAACCTTAGCTGTCACGGTTCAAGGACCTAACGGGGACGTCCCTACTAGGATTGAAATGAATTAATGGGTTTTGGTATGTTTAATAGGCTACATGAAAGACGGACAGTATTTTCTTCCAATAAAATTACACACACACCATGATTTTTACTATTCTTATCCAATCTATTTCATAAAGCAGCATAAGGGGTTTAAAGCAGAAATCCCCTTCAAAACCAATTTGATTTTACCCAAATTGGAGGTTCTCTTTATACCGAGCTCTGGCAACCCGCTGATACAATCAACATGATAAAATCAAACATAAACGCCACCAGCGTAAACCAAATAGAAATCCGCAAAGTTTTACCCTGATACAGGTAGTCCTCGTTATCCAACGTTTCACTTTACAACGAATGGCATATCCAACGCAACCCTATGGGCCGTTTTTCGATGCCGGAATGTGTTATTCCAGAACGGATTCCGTTGGCTAATAGAGGACTGCCTGTATTGTAGTTGTGTATTGGACGCAAGAGGCCATATTGTGTCCACCAAACAATTATTCTTGTCTGGGAAACACAGCTTGCAATATTGTGGGAATCTTCCAGCTTCAGAGTCATGTGACTGCCAGTGTACTGATCATATGACCCCTATCCACCCCGACATCGGAAGACAAGGAAGTTGCCCTCTTCCATTCTGATCACGATCTCAGCTGAGTGAGATTGGACGTCATCTCCCCTACAAATGAGCATAAGGCTACAAGGATGCCACTTAATATGTCTTAATATGTCTTGCGGCACACAAAAGAGTTAATCTACACCTAATCATTCAATTCCCACTTTCTTGTTTGGATATAATTAAGTGTTATGATAACATAATTACCAGATATATTTACAATTAAACAGGACACAGTGATAGATCATGATGAGAATCCATATACTGGAAATGTCATGTGACGGGTAATGAGCTTTCATCATTACAGAACCGTGACACAATCAAGTTGCCACTTCCCGATTTCTTATTCTTTGTTTTGGGACACTTGATTTTCTCTTACCACTATAAGTGCCCGAGGGTTAATGTGTTAATGCAGTATTTTTCAACCAGGGTTCCTAGGAACCCATGGGTTCCCCGGCATCCCTCAAGGGTTCTCTGTAATTTTCAGGTCGTTTTAAAATTGTACCAAATACAGAAGAATTTACAATGCATCTTATCTCAGGCGCGTTACAGCCAGTTGGGCTTCCTCAGAATTTCACACAGGGATCCTTAACAAAAAAAAAAAAGTTGGAAACCACTGCTCCAGAGTTTGAATCACATCATATGATCTCTCACAGTCGCCTCTCACATTCAAAAGTTAGCTAAAATTGTCGTTTTTTTTCCTATGCAATATAACTAAGATACGCCCTTTCCTCTGTTGCTCGACTGCTAAAACTCTGACACAGCCCCTCATTCTCTCCCGTCTCGACTACTGTAACCTCCTGCTGTCCCGCCTTCCTGCCTCTCCTTCAATCTATCCTAAATGCTGCTGCCAGAATCACTCTACTCTTTCCTAAATCTGTCTCAGTGTCTCCCCTCATGAAATCCCCCTCCTGGCTTCCTATCAAATCCCGCATCTCACACTCAATTCTCCTCCTCACTTTTAAAGCTTTACACTCTTATGCCCCTCCTTACATCTGAGCCCTAATTTCTTGCTAGGAGGAAGAATTCCACGAAGGAAGCAAAGGAGCACAGCAGGAGAAAGGAGGGGGCATTTTCTTGCTATACACCATACCGACTCTTGCGTTCTGCTCAAGGATGTCTTCTCTCTACCCCTTTTGTATCTAAAGCCCTCTCCCGCTTAAACCTTTCTCACTGACTGCCCCACATCTCCACACCTCTGGAATGCCCTTCATCTCAATATCCGTACTAGCATCCTCCCTCTCTATCCACCTTTAAACCCACCTGCTTAAAGCTGCAGTTCAATCTGCCGTTTAAAAAAATATATTTTTTTCCCATTCAATATGTGCATCAATACAATCTGCACACTGACAAGTGATTAGCTAAGCTGCAGATCGATCCGTTCTCCTGTAAATCGATCGCTTGCTCCGGGTTATTTAAGTCAGTTCTTGCACAGCATTCTGGGCAATGTAGTCCTGGAATTTGATTGACTGGGCAGTTACTAGATACAATTGGTGCACTGCTAGAGAGAGGGTGGGGCTCAAGAGCCAGAGCCTAACAGAAGGGGAAGGGGGGCTGTCACTTTAGAAATGCTTCCAACATTAGAAACACACACACACACACACACACACACACACACACACACACACAAACTTTAAATGCTATAAGTATTGTCTCATAGAACAGAACTGATTTATTAAAAATAAAAACATACATGTAGGATAATGCTTGAACTGCAGCTTTAACGAAGCATATGAGTAGCTCCATTGCTGATACTTTACACCTCATACATAAACCTTGGCCCCTTGCAGACACACTTACCAGAACGCCCTCCTACTGTCTCTGTATGTTCTTTCTACTTCCCAATTAGATTGTAAACTCTTCGGAGCAGGGACGCCTTTATCTAAATGTTACTTTTATGCCTGAAGCACTTCCTCCCATTATGTGTTATTTGTATTATTTGTTATTTATATGCTTGTAATGTGTATTACTGCTGTGAAGCGCTATGTACACTAATGGCGCTATATAAAGACATACATACATCACACTTAGTGATTTCATGATTCAAGTTCTCCCTTTTGCACCAGAATAGAAAAACATATTTTAGTGGACAAGGTCAAAGATAAATCAAGTGACATTCACCAAATATTACTGTGGTAGGCAAAAGATTAAATACATTTTCTATTGAATTTAACCTATACTGGGTTAGTCGCACCATAAAAACCATGTGAAAAATGAAATTATGTACGCAGCAAAGTTGATCCGTTAACAAAATTTACTTAATTACACAAATTGAAGCCAGGTAAGTACTATTTAAGTCACCCAAGAAGCTCTTTTCCTCGCTTTTTCTGATAACTTTATATATTTCATAACATTTTTGGATTTTGTTATAGTATTTCTTATCCCCATTGGGTTTATCCCATGGATTATTAGTTTTATCACAGATCCAATCAAGGCTTACAATTTTTACTAATGGGCCAGTCTCCCCCCATGCATAATAAAAATAAAAAAACATTTTTAATTAAGGTATTAATGTAACCAACTTCATTAACCGATTGGATGCCCTAGTGACAGAATGTCGCAAGGGCCAACGACCTTAGTGACCTTCACCACTCCTATTCCGTTTGTCACCATGGTGAGGTTACGGAAGAGAGATCCCAGGGTCGTGACCTGCCAGAAGGGCTGTGGCACTCTGATGCTCGACTCTTCCGGCACGGAAAGGGTTAATCAAAACATAAAATATACATTTAACTGGGAAATCAAGTGCTTGTCAGATCTCCGTATTCTCGATTTAATCTTATTCCACGATGATGTTATTCTAATCATGCATGCTCCCTCCATGTAAGAGGTTAAAACATGAGAGGAGGGCATGGCCTACTCCGTGACATCTCTCAAGTTTTAGTGGCATAGAATATTGTCTGTTAATGCAGGACCATGTGTGTGCTACCAAGGCTTGATTTCAAACTAAAAAAGGTGGACTATCACCTTTTTAGTTTGAATACAAGCCATAGTACCACACATCTGGTGCTGTTTTTTGGACAGTCCCTTCCTGACCACAGACCAGCTGGCAGAACAATAAATCACTGACCGGGCTGCTGTAGCTCTCTGCAAGATTGCTCCAGCTTGTGCTTAACCTGTCCAGTTGCCAACTTCCTGCCATAACTAATGGAGGGAGAGAGTGGTCATTTACAGGTGCTTAGCAAGAACTGTAATTAAAACGGTGGGATGAGTGATCATATCTGCCTAATCATTTCTCCGACAGCCATTATTGGTGCCTTGCGTTCTTGTCCAGTACAACCTTTCTTGTCGCTTGGGCCCTGCCCGGACCTCTGCGTACAGATCCTTTCTACTGCACCACTTCTTAGCCCCTTGCTTGTTCTATTACCAGTCACTGCTATTGAGATCGTTTCTTCTAGTGATGTACCGGGTACCACCCGGCGGCTTTTCAGCTACCCGGAAATTACCCGGACCCGGCAGCTGGAAAGTGTACCTGGCGCCAGTTATCCGGGTAATGTCAGGGTAGTTGATAAGTATTTCTTGCTTACCTGCTGGAAGCCCGCGCGGACATCTGAACAGGTAAGCAGAGGTGTGGGGGCGGTGGGGCAGCATCACAGTCATGTGGAGCCCGTGCGGGAGCTGCAGGACTCCATACTGCACGGTGAGCTGGGACCATGTGACCGGAGCAGGCGAAGAAGCTTTCCTATTGGACAGCCGGCTGTCCCAGCTCACAGTGCAGTATGGAGTCCTGCAGATCCCGCGCGGGCTCCACACTGACCGCTGATGCTGCCCCACAACCCTGCACCTCTGTTTACCTGTTCAGATGTCGCCGCGGGCTTCCTCCACCCCAGGTAAGTTTCCTCCACCCCCAGGTAAGTGAAAAACCGGGAAGCCGGGTACCCGCCAGGTACAAGGCGCCAAATCCTCCGGATACCCGTTTTAAAAAAAATTTTTAGGACCCGGTCCAACACTAGTTTCTTCTGTTGTGGCTGCCCATGTCTGGGTGACAATCCCCCACAAGAGTCACAGGAAAGGACCATTGTTCAAAACATAAAAAATATGTTTCTTGGGGACAGACCATTGATATTTTTCACACGCCTCTTCTCTGCTTTCTCTCCTTGAACATTTTATGTTGCCAAGACATCAGTGTTATTTATGGGTACTATAATGTGTCTGTGGGGGAGACAGAAAACCGGCTGATGCTAAACAGATGGATAAATGATCATTGTACGAATGTCACAGCATAAACGTTGATATTAATGCTGCTTTTTGTAATCTTTGTGACAACGAGTGTTTAACGTGACTATTTTCTCTCGTCAGGTTTTTCTCTTTAGTAACATTACTCATGGTGGTTCCAGAAATCCTACAGTCCTTCTGAACTCTCCCACCCCTCAAAAAAAAACAAAAAAAAAAAAGAGAATGAAAAGGTTTCTAGTACAGGAGTGGCCAACTCCAGTCCTCAAGGGCCATCAACAGGTCAAGTTTTCAGGATATCCCTGATTCAGCACAGGTGGCTCAATCAGTGGCTCAGTTGGAGACTGAGCTACTGAATGGGCTACCTGTGCTGAAGCAGGGACATCCTTAAAACCTGACCTGTTGGTGGCCCTTGAGGACTGGAGTTGGCCACTCCTGTACTAGAGGGTTATTGGCCACTCAGCAGCCAAGGTTTTAGGTCTGTCTGATAAAAGTTTTTTTATAGATGCTGAAGAATGCAGTATCCTCCAAGACCAATAAAATTAAAGTACAATATATTTGTGTAATCCCTCTAGCTCCTAAATAGACTGATGATCCCAGGAGGAGCAGGATGAACGGAGCACAGCCGTGCAATGAGAAAGGCAGAATCGGGGCTACAGCAAGGTACTTAATGAAAAAATCCTTTAATGATCGACAGACAGCATGGTACAGAAATATAAAAGCCACCCTTACGCGTTTCACAGCACGTCGTCAGAGTAGTTCCTAAATAGAACTGCTCTGAAATGAATTTGTGTTGGAGACCCATGATAACAAGGGATATGCAACTTGACTCAGGAGAATTCAAGTCACTGGCAGATCGTTTTGCATTCAGAAACTTGATTTGCAACGTAGCCATAGAATACTAAGCAAGCCTCTCTTATAGCAGAATAAGCACAGTACAGTACTGTATCTTAATGGGAGAAATATGTATTTGACTCCAATTACATTTAAACGGCCAAATAGTCAGAAGGCTTACTTATTTCAAATAAAAACCTTTTCACAAGTTAATGAATAGTACTTTACACTTTTGCTCTACTCTTATGAAGATGCGTAAAAACAAGTCTGTAAAGCAAACAAACAGCAAGGGCCATATCAGCAATTTCCCTTTACATTTAAAATCAAATCTAATATATATATATATATATATATATATATATATATATATATATATATATATATATATCAATCAATGTTCTACATCAGGTTAAAGGGCTTGTGACAGGGCACAAAAAAGGGCTTCAATAGAAATCATGTATTGGTCTTAAGAACCCAGCAGGGAACTGGTTAATTGCAGCAATAGACAATTAACCAGTCTCCACCTGGCTCATCAGATAGGTAGAGAGGTAGAAAAGTCTCCTGTTTGAACTGCAGGAGGGGATCTCTTGAGAACAGAGTGACTGTGCTGCCAGCAAGATACCTGAAACCAGAACTTCTATTCCAGGGCACAGCGGACCCTGGAACCCGCCAGAGGGTGGCCCGCCAATGGAAACAACCCAGAGACTGACATAAAGAGCCCCCTGCTTACAGGTACCTTCTTAGGTCTCTTGCCAACCAGTGACCTCAAAGTCCAATCCTCCTAGCCCTGCAGACAGGGACTGGAAAGGTGAGTTAGCCCTAATAAAGGGATAGGCTGTTTGTTTATTTTTGTGTGCTTTTAAACCGCTACAAGCTGAATAAAAGCCATGGTTTATACTCCCCAAATATGTCTCCCTGGTTGTACAGTAAAGGCATACCCCGCTTTAAGTACACTCACTTTAACTACACTCGCGAGTAAGTACATATCGCCCAATAGGCAAACGGCAGCTCACGCATGCGCCTGTCATCACGTCTTGAACAGCAATACTGGCTCCCTACCTGTACCGAAGCTGTGCGCAAGCGGGGAGACTATGGAGCCTGTTACAAATGCGTTATTAACATCAGTTATGCACATATATAACTGATGTAAATAACGCATTTGTACAGTACAGTACATGCATCGATAAGTGGGAAAAGGTAGTGCTTCACTTTAAGTACATTTTCGCTTTACATACATGCTCCGGTCCCACTGCGTACGTTAATGCGGGGTATGCCTGTACCTCTGCACATGTCTCTTACAGGGCTATTGGATACCAAATAAATCTGACACTTTTAAATCCTTGGCTACTTGTAGTAATATTTCCTCTACATAGATGTTATCCTTATAACAAAAAATATCTTCAGTGATTTAAAACAGCTGTTATTTTAAACGTGCCCAAGTAAAAGCTGCTAAATAGATCAATGCAGAGTATAACTATACATAGCTTCCCCGTAAAAGATCATTATTCTTTAGGTGCTATAACTATAAATTCTCCAAGTTTCATCATCCCGGATTATAACTACATATTTCCAGCAGCATCACAAGCCATGTCGCTATCAAATATTTGAAGCCAATTTTATTTCTTTACGGACATGGTTTTCAGGGCAGTTGGCATTCACAACACAGACCAGCAATAGTGGGGCTAACAATGGTTTGCGATAGGGTGCTACTTTTAAATGATGCTTTCATTAGGAAGATGGTTTAAACACCGGATGTGAACTGCATCATCACTGAAGTTTCATAGACCTCCACTTACTAGCAGAGGTATTCACATGGCCTCAAAGCAGATTACCCCCTTGGTAAACACTTTTTTTTCTTTATATAGCACTGGATATGCATAAATGTGAAATGCACAGCCATAGGTTACCAAGCTCATAAACCTATTAAAGAAAAAGAGGAAAAGCTGCCGCACAACCTCCTTCAGTACTGGACCAGAGAAAAATGTCTTAAGCTCAACATCAAGGATCAGCAAATGTCTTGACAATGTTTCAGTTGTCTAGTCAAACCTATAAATGTAAATAAAGTTTAACATTATATGAGCCTGATTAGGTGACAATATCACTATACATGTAGGGTCTGGTCTGATACAAAGATAATGCTCTTCATATATAGTGATCCTGTATCCTTATTTGTATTAGGGCTTGTATATTAGCTCTGTAAAGTGCTACACAGTGCTACAGTGGTTTGTGCTACGCAATTAACCACCACATTTGTGACTTATGTTCATGCATCAGGAAACATTTTTTTCACAACCCTACGTATACAGAACATGCAAAATTTACCGAAGAGCCAAACACAATCATCTTCCTAATAGGGGGGAGGCTGATGTAATGATCGAGGCGTTGCCGTTGAATACTCAAAATGTACAGGTTCAATTATAGTCTGGTGATCCATTTACATCCATATTGTATGATCCTGGGCAACCCATTTATCTTTCTGTGCCTCATCTGCGCTATTTATAACTGGGTCATATAGCACTGCTCATTTTTCCTCTCTGCGGGCCAGAAATATACTGCAAGGATTTCACTGCAAAAGTGCTGGTGGAATAAACGCATCTGAAACAATATCGACTGCTCTCGGATATAAAAGCGGTTTATTCACTAATGCAAGGCTTCTCCAGTTAATGATATCCCAGCTTCAGCACAGCTGTCTCAAGCAGCTGATTGATCCAGCTGTGCTGAAGCAGGGACTGATTGAACCACCTGGGCTGAAGCAGAGACATCCTTAAAACCTGACCTGTTGGGGCGGTGGGGGGGGAGGGGGGGAAGAGACGAAGACTGGAGTGGAGAACACCGTCACTAATTAAATCAATTGCGGTTCGTGAGTGAATAATCCAGTGTATAACTAAAATATATTATAACTAATACGGGTTCACCTCAAGGCCAACCGGAGGATTTTTTCGGCAAAGCCGTCATCATTTATCCCAACATGAACACTGCACAAAACATGAGATTTGAGTACCTTTGTCGAGTGACGCCCCTGCCATGTGGTAAAAGCTCAGCGCAGTGTCCACGTCATTGATGTTCTTTAGGAACGTAAAGAAGTTTTCCACCTCTTCAAACGTCAGTCCCTGGAACACATGAAAATAAAGCTTCTTAAATTCTTATATTTGTCTCTTTACAATAATGAAACGGGTACATCGTTTGGAGACGCTCCAGTTTTTCTGATCAAAAAGGGGGAGCTTCAAAAAGTATGAACAAATTAACATAACAAGAAAGGGGGAAAAGTCTATTTGAAGGAGTTGAAGAATTTTGAATTTTTATTTTTTAAAGATTTACCTCTAGTTTAATAATAATAACAACAAAACTCAATGAAGATACACACACACACACACACACACACACACACACACACACACACACACACACACACACACACACACACACACACACACACACACACACACACACACACACACTATGTTACAGTCTTTGAAACAAGTGATCCCACATAGCTGAACCGCAGTACTTCAATCTAGGGCAGGGGGGGCAACTCCAGTCTTCAAGGGTACACCACCAGGTCCGATTTGCAGGATATCCTTGCTGCAATACAGGTGGCTCATGATAGAGCTATCCTGTGCTGAAGCAGGGATATCCTGAAAGCCTGACCTGTTGGTGGACCCTTGAGCAATGTAGAAAAAAACCAGGCGCTTACCTCTAGTCACAAACAAAAGTGGGCTTACAATGAGGCTGTCGATTGAAATATGGCTCTCATGCAGATGCTGTGAGCCGACAATAAAAATCCCTCCTGCTTCTACCCCAAAAAGTGGACCCTTGAGGACTGGAGTTGGCCACTCCTGAGCTAGGGGGATCCCCTGGTCCTTGAGAGGTTTCATTGTGAAATTTCCGTACAAGATGTCTCAGCCGTGAGAAACAATACGGACACTGGGGTCAGCCTCATGTTTACAGCCAATTGTGCGATTACGTCACAGCTTTCTCTTTGGCCGATGCCACAGTCATCTTTTGGCAATAAGGGGGTGGGGGGGACTGAAGCTCTGAGTGCTGCAGTTCATAAGTAAATTACCCTCTGTTCATATTAGGTACAAAACAAATCCCCTTTGGGCTTTTGGGGGGGGGGGGGGGGGGAGAGATAGGCGGAGGGCGAGGGGAGATTGCTGAGTGTCTGTATATCTTTATATAGTGCCATCCAGGTACATAGCACTTTACAATACACGTGACAATATTATAACACAATGGGAATAAGCGCTTCAGACATAAAACAATAGGAAAACGAGTCGCTGCCTCAAAGAGCTTACAATCTATGTTTAGGGCCTTGCAAACAGTCGGAATATAAAAACTTAACCAGATTTGAAATGTCCAAGTTCAACTTTAGTGCACATCTGAAGTTTCTCTTTCATAACACTGTCAGCAATGTACACCTAGTTCATCTTGTTTCATATTTTATTTTTAATCAAAAATCAGGGCTTACTATATTGCCATCAGTACGAAGTGTTCAGGTGCTGGGCTTTATTAAATCATTATTTTATGACCATTTCATTCTGCAGATCTGAAATTGGATTGCATCATTTAGGAAAACAAGTCTAAAAAGATATTCTTAATATTACTGGATGATAAATGACTAGTAAATCTTAAAGCATTTAAATTGCATCACAGAAACAAATTACGAAGAACACCCTAAAAAAACCCAAAAAAAAACAAAACCAAAAAAAAAAAAACAGCAGAATATTATGAAAGTTTAAAACATTTTTTTTTTATAAAACTAGTTTCCTAGTTTACCAATCGTTCATATATACACACATATACAGAAAAGATTCCACCGTTAAATCCAGATGTTGGTGTATTCAAATAATATAATCTAAAATAATGCATAATAATAGAAAATGTGTGTAAATAAAGTCTTACTCTGTATAGAGTTGGCTCTAAATAGCCAACGAAGGTGTTAATTATGAAGAAGTTATATAGGTGATGGGAGAAATTAGAAGCTTCCAAATTGGACAATCAAATCCAAAATAGTAGATGCAACCCAAGAGAGAGACAAACGCTTATCTACAATTATATCAGAAATATGTTTCAATGACACAGTATACGGTGAACATTTGTTAACAAATTAAAAATAGCAAGAAAAAAAATGTGGAAGTAGATGTGAACCACAATATAGAGCCCATTGAAAAATGAAAACACGGTCAAAGTTCCACTGGAGATTGGAAATGTTCTAAAAAGTTTTCTAACTCCTGTTGAGATGGGTAATGGATGTATGACACACACACACACACACACACACACACACACACACACACACGTCCAGGTTCACGGTAAAGAAATTATAAATTGTCATTATAGAGAAGATAAATATTTCACTAATCTATATTATTATGGTAATAATCTGGCAAACTGTATTCCTGTTAGACCAAAATTGCGGATACAAATATGTATGTGGATGTGTATGTATGTATGTATACACACACACACACACACACACACACACACACACACACACACACACACACACACACACACACAAGGATATTGTGATCACTTAAATTTAGTTCAATACAGAGGTTGGTCACCTGGTGACATTACAGATGGATCGGGTGCATACTTTTTTGTAGATGACCAACATCTGACACTTCCCTGATGGAGAAGATCTATTATCTACCCAGGTCAAGAGTAACCGATACAAACTAAGGTTAAGAAGCCACAATATGGAAAAGGATAATAATATCTATCAGGTTATAGATTGGTCAAATCAAAGAAAAATAGGCGTTACCGCTGAAAACCTAAAAGTAGCTAAATAATATTACAAGACACTGAAGGTCCGCAGATTTTTATTCAACATGACAAAAGAGACTCATTTTACAACTGTGGTTACGACCTTATATTGAGTCGTGTCCAGCTATCGGTACTGTATACCAAGCACAACATACTGGAAGTAACACAAAAGAGAGCAAATAAAATGACAGGAATTACAGCAAAACTCAGTAGGAGAGACGCGAGGTTTCAAAATCATCTGTGAAAAACTCGCTTTTTGCTTTATGAAAACAACACGGGTCACATTTCTCCAGGACCAATAGAGCAACTAAAACTGTGCACTGCTACAATGCCTATAAGGAAAACAACATACTCAACATGCAAAAATGAGGAATGAGAGGTGGATATAATGAAAATATTTAAATGATGTAGGGGAATAACAGTAAGGGAAAGAGGTTGGAATGTTTCACAATATTAAAAAAAAAAAATACTAGAATAGAGGCTGTGCGTGCTCTGATAGACTCAGGAAATATAGGACAGTACCATTTCACTGAAAGAAGAGTGGATACAGAGCCTCCTGGCAGGTCTACAGAGCACACACCAAAGGGATCCGAAAACACCTAGCATACAAACCAGGGGATCCTAAGGGATTAACCAACTGGGAAAGAAAGCAAAAGATCAAATGGAATACACCAACTCGTGGAGAATGGAAGATGCTCATTATCTGCTGTCAATCTATATCTACTGTATGTATAAGCATGCTCCTGCTTGAGACATCTGACGCAATACTCAATCCCAGCTCTTTTTGACCTTGGTCTAAAGTAGTGCTAAATCATACGTCAATGAACCAAAAGATGACTTAGCACTGTTTATTAAACATGGACCATTTTCTATGGCCATTATACAATGTTGTGAAGCCTTATTCCTGTATATGCAGCTGAACTCTTGTACAGCACAATGAAGCCTCTTCACAGCATATTGAATAGGAGTTTACAGCCAGATACTGAAATTATTTGGCCATTGTGTTTGTATATTACTTTAATATATACTGTACTGTTCATAAGCACAATAAAACAAAACCAAACAAAAAGTATCTATAAACATTGAAAGTTTAAGTTGTGCAGGACAAGAATAACCACTAAAATACCAATGACTGTTTAATGACACTGTTTAAACACACACAAAATCCCACTGGCCTCTTCTGTATGAGCAGGATGACAGGAGAAGCAGCCTAATTATACATTGTGCTCCTATAAAGGTGGAAATATATGTCCCTGTCTGAGTGGCATCTGCTTCCGTGCAGAAAAGAAAGGTCATGGTATGAAAAGGCTTTTCCAGTTTGAAGTATGCAGGGTGGTGAGAAAAAAGGAAGGCGGCTGTCAGACATGCAGCACTGCTGGGGAATGTGATGTGACTGAAACATTTAAGCAGAAAGTTAATCTTTTCGGTCCAACCTGCGATGCCATCCCTGATAACCATGGTTTCAGCCATGAACCTCTTCAGCACCGGAGGGGCTGTAATACTGTATGTATGCATCAATAAAAGAGATTTAAGCAAACCCAGCGTAGCAATGACACATGATTTAGTATACCCATCACGGAAGCAGATTCAGCTAACAAAGGGTTATGGACTTCATGTTTTCAGGGAGTTAAATGTTACCACCTTAAAAATTAATAAGTAGATCTATACACTTCCAGCTTGTTCCAAGGAGGCTTATTCTCCACATTCCTCCAGTTGGCTGGAAGTCTGCTGTCATGCTCAATACTTAATATTCAAGCAGTATATTTTCAGGAGGACTGTTCTGAACATAAACGCTTAATGTATCAGGCGTCATAATGATTTGTTAATGGTACATGCATCTCTCTAAGGAGGTGACTGAATATGCTGCAAAGCAGCTGATCGTGCAACCCCCATTTCATGTCTATGGTGGGAGGGGTTGAGGGGGGGAGTTCAGAAGGTTGCACGCATCGCAGCATGCGGAATTACCTTGCAAATGTTTGTTGCAGAAGAAGTGCGTGGGCACTGTTGCTTACTACTGAAATTGCCATTGGCAAATTCTTCATGGATGATTAAAATTGATATTCATGAAGGTGTTTTACACAATATATATATATATATATATATATATATATATATATATATATATATATATACACACATATATTTTTTTTTTAAAGCACTGAAGCTGCCAAGTTTCCAGAGGTTTATTTGATTATGGAAACCGGAGGTTTCTAGCACTGGTGGTAGCCAACGAATAGAAATTTGAATGGTACACTTATGGAAAGCCGAGGTTTGGGGAATTGGATATTAAGTAATGAATGGAAATTTAGAGAGAACGTCAATGCAAAACAGGGCATCTTTATTATGACTGAAAGTGAAGGGTGCGATGCGCTTATTGGTTTCATCATCTCTCCTTTATGAAGACTGGCAATACTGGCCAACTTGCCCTGACAGAGATACTTAGCTGCCTTTTCACCTCCATAAAAAAGGTTATTTTCCCCCAATTCATGTAAAGGGAAGATGAAGAGCTCTGGTTAATTTTCCTCCTATGTCTGCCCAATAGAAGCTTTTACATATTAACCAGTATAATATGTACCTCTTTATTTCTAAATCGCAGGACCTGTGTAAACAAAAAGCTTGATAACACAACTCACCTTACATTATACATAGACCTTCTGACATCCCCTCCTTCAAATATGTTTGCTAATCCAAAAAAACACATAATTCCTTACTCTATAAATAAATATACGAGATCCACATTATGAACTCCAAGATCACATTCCACACAGCCATTTACAAGCCTTTAGTACAGTAGTTGAGATTTGTGAACTCTACTTATAAGCTTAAACTCAACCGGTCTCCAACATTTGAGCCTACATGCGCAAAGTGGTCAATGAAAACATGTGAGCTCAACGGAAATCTGGGATGTCTTTATCCTAAGGTTCTTTAATCATATGCAGGCGATGGACTAAAATTCGTGAACAGAAGTAGGGGAGCGCAGATTTCAAAATATTATAAGTTAAAAAATAAAAGACAACATAGTGCAAATAAAGATTGTTATATCATTACTATATTGCACTATTGTTGGCTCTCTCTACTTATATCCTATCATGAATGATACCACCGGAGTGAAGTCCCTGCATCCAAGTAGAAGCCCTCCTACACCATTCACACCATCACATCTGAGTTCATCTGAGTCCAGTCAAAAACAATTTTTTTGAAATGCATCTTTATCATTAGAACCACATGAGTCTGCATTCGCGAGAAACCTCTGCATTTACTACCAACATTTGGTTTAAAGACTTAATTTGCACTATGTTGTCTCTTATTTTTTTACATATAATATTTTGAGATCTGCGCTTCCCTACTACTGTTCACGTATTCTGCTGTGTGAATTTCCTGGCCCATACATCAAAGGGTTGTTTGAGCTGCATTTATTTTTATATTATTCCTTTGGCACTTTCATCACTTATTCACTAGATATAGCATATTTTATGTTACTATATCATTTACATTTTCACATGTGTTTTGAATTGTTACTATTATTTTTTGGTCACATATTCAAACACTGGTTAGCACTGATTAGTGCACTTATTATTGTGGGCGCCCACCCTACTTGTTTTTTTCCGCTGGACTAAAATTCCCAGAATCCCAAGTAATATCGTGTTAGCGAGTTATCAAAATGTTTCTAACTCAAAATGTTTTTAACTACGCCCAACTCAAGGATTTCTCATCTTTGCACCTTTACCTCTATTGCCGTCTCACATCTTAAATCTTTTTCACTTATCCCTACCTACATATCTACCAAACTCTCTTCCACTTAATATTCATCATCAATATCCCATTTTTTAAGCCCAGCTCAAATATCCCTTTTAGGAGAAGCACCTCTTTAAATAATTCAGACCTACACTACAGACCCCAGATGCAATTGTTTTGAATTCCCTTTTTACACATACTCTGTCTTAAATGATACCACTCCGATTGTAAGCTCCTCGGAGCAGGGTCCCTTGTTGCCTTATGTTATAATTTAATACACTAATCCCCATTGCTTGTACTACCTACCACCCCCCCCCCCCCCCAGTATTGTAATTTTTTAAGGCATTATGTACTATGTTGGAGCTATATAAAATATAATTACACACATATAGTAAGACAGCTATTGACCAGTTTTTCAGTTGTAAGTATTACAAGGTATCAGGCAAATAATGGCTATTTATCAAGCATTATAGAATTGATGAGTAGACCATCAATCATCGCTGTTTTTTTTCAATGCGTCAAAGCTTTAATTTTTTTTAAAATATTTCTGTTTTATTACTTAACCATTATAATGACAAAAAGGCAGCTATTCTTTTAATGCAGAACATGGCAGAAATTCTACCTTTAGCTCTGATTTGAGAGCAAGGTCCACCTTGGGCTTGAGCATATTGACCTGCATAGACCAAAAAGCAGAGGAAGCCGGAGGTGACACGGGAGGTTTTTAATATTGCTCAAAAAGTTCAAAGAATATGAGAAGAGCAATGTATCTGTTGAGTGATAGAATAGGCTGGCAGATTGAAATATTAAAAAATTAATGGTACTTGATAACTGTCACACGGCAATCACTGCCGAAGACGGAGTATATCTTTAAAATAGAAGTGCTGGTTTATTTCAGGGATTTTTGTCCTCCGCTTTAAAAATGTTTCCAAGAACAGCAGGGCACATTCACACAAAAAGGATTAGCCGCTGTACATAAATAGTACAAGAAACAAACTTGTCTGACCCCTGGCTACAAAACTGTGCAAGACATGCATTTGTATCTTTATATTACTGCGGTGTTACAATGGGAGCATGGATAGCCAAAGCTCCTCTTCTCGATCCTAAGGCTTTGGTCCCGCTGCGTCCGGCGCGACCGCGTGTGCGCTACTAACCATCTGCTTGTATCCTCCCGAGCGGGTCCCAGTCCCTCCTCCCTGCAGGGCTCACTACACGCTGTGACGCGTCAGCCGCCAGGGGATGCAAGAGAATTGTAATCCCGAGCGGCGACGCGTCACATGTTGTGGCAGTGAGCCAATGAGGAGAGGAGGCTTCGGGGAGCAGCAATTTGCCTTCCAAATGAACTGTGCAGCACCAAGGGAGCGCCCCTGCTCCCTCCCACAGACTCTCTCCTCATACTGTTTGAGCCGAGACAGAGGGAAGCTCTCCTCAAACTGTGTGAGCCGAGACAGAGACCAGAGGGAAGACTCCCTCCCCCCTAAATGAAGGGGAGGGAAGGCGCTGGATGAAGAAGAGGGGCACAGCAGATTAACCCCTATAGTGTCTGCAGATGCACAGGGGGGGAGGCGGGGGAGAGAACCCCATGCCAGACAGTGTGATGGCCCCGCCCCCCGATGTCATTGCCACGCCCACCCGACCCGTTTTGGCCACGTCTCCGCTCCCTACAGACCGCAGATAGCGGTCAAGTGCCTCTCCATGCGCCGCCTGTCTGCAGTGCGGGCACGTGGTCTGAGGCAGCAGGGCCTTAGCCTTTGCCTTAGGCCCGGGCCATAGATTGCACGGACTTGCAGGCGAGCCAGCGTGTGCGAAGGGAGCCGGTTGGAGGCAGGGCAGTGACGTCGCTGGGCCAATCGCACGCGACGCACTGACGTCAATGTCACGGCGCCGACGTCACGGCGCCGTGACGTTGACGCTGCTGTGCAGTGATTGGAGGTTTTCAGCCGACAGCGCGCTGAAAAACAGCTTGGCGCTCGGCTGAAACCTCCAACGCCTGAGCACGCCTGCGGACGCTCGCGTGAGCCCCCTCTCAAGGCATCCTCATTGAGGATGCAGGGGCTCAGCGCGGAGCGTCCGCACGCCTCAGCACGGCTGGTCCATCTATGGACGCAGCCTTAGGCTGAGTCCCCGCTGGCACTGAGCTCGCTAATCGCTTGGCGCGCTTACCTCTGAATGGGAATCCTCACGTTCACGTTCGCGCTGTGCGTGGGTGCTCATGCGCGTGCCCGCACGCTCTCCCAAGCTTTGTGCTTGAGGAGACAATGGAGAGATACTTTTAGGCTCAGAGCAGGGTCACGTGACCCTGCTCTGACCAATGGGAAGAGAGAGGGCGTGTTGTAATGCCCTGTCACTACACCAAACACAAACATGGGGGCAAAACGGACTGGTGTGGTGTAGGGGGGGGGGGGGCAAAACGGACTGGTGTGTGGGGGGGCAAAATGGACTGGTGTGTGGGGGGGCAAAACGGACTGGTGTGGTGTGGGGGGGGGCAAACAAAGTGGTGTGGGGGGGGGGCAAACAATGTGGTGTGGGGGGGCAAACAAAGTGGTGTGGGGGGGGGCAAACAAAGTGAGGGGGGAAGGAGAGAAGGGGGAGAAAGGAGAGAAGGGGGGAGAAAGGAGAGAAGGGGGGGAGAAAGGAGAGAAGGGGGGGAGAAAGGAGAGAAGGGGGGAGAAAGGAGAGAAGGGGGGAGAAAGGAGAGAAGGGGGGAGAAAGTAGAGAGAAAGGAGAGAAGGGGGGAGAAAGGAGAGAAGGGGGGAGAAAGGAGAGAAGGGGGGGGGGAAGGAGAAAAGAGGGGGAGAAAGGAGAGAAGGGGGGGAGAAAGGAGAGAAGGGGAGAGAAAGGAGAGAAGGGGGGAGAAAGGAGAGAAGGGGGAGAAAGGAGAGAGAAAGGAGAGAAGGGGGGAGAAAGGAGAGAAGGGGGAGAAAGGAGAGAAGGGGGAGAAAGGAGAGAAGGGGGGAGAAAGGGGGAGAAAGGAGAGAAGGGGGAGAAAGGAGAGAGGGGGGAGAAAGGAGAGAGGGGGGAGAAAGGAGAGAGGGGGAGAAAGGAGAGAGGGGGAGAAAGGAGAGAGGGGGGAGAAAGGAGAGAGGGGGGAGAAAGGAGAGAGGGGGGAGAAAGGAGAGAGAAAGGAGAGAGGGGAAGGAAGAGCAAGGGGGGAGAGAAACGAGAGGAGGAAAGGGAGAGAGAGGAGGGAAGGGGGCTAGAGAGGGGGGAAGGGGGAGAGAGAGAGAGAGCAATGGGGGGGGGGGAGAGAGAGCAACCGGGGGGAGAGAGGGAGAGAGACAGAGAAATGGGGGGAGAGAGGGAGAGAGACAGAGAGAGAGACAGAGAGAGAGACAGAGAGAGAGACAGAGACAGAGAGAGACAGAGAGAGAGACAGAGAGAGAGACAGAGAGAGAGCAATGGGGGGAGAGAGGGAGAGAGACAGAGAGAGAGGAGGGAAGGGGGTAGAGAGAAAATGGACAGACACACACACAGCCCCTATTCAGCCAATGACACGCCCCCTCCCCTAATAGCCACGCCCCCCCACTCTTGCTCTAAAAATGTTGCAGGACAGCAACAAAACAAATGTATTGCCGCTGTTGCGTGCATTTATAGTTAAGCGCGACGCGACAGAGCAACGGGAGCGACGCGAATTCTTGAAGCTGGTCAAATTTGATTTTTCAGAGGCTGTTGCCACATGTGACAGCCTCTGAACCAATCAAAGACCTGGTCACCCGCGACGTCGCCAGAAAGCGAAATACAAGTTTTGCTACCGGTGACGGAAACGGGTGACATGATCCGTCACGTCGCCGTCGTGCGCACTATAAGCGCGGCCTTAACCACAACATTTCAAAGCAATCTTCTATTTGCATATTGCCGAGAAGGGGATTTTTGTGCTTCTCTGAATCTTAACCTATAAGGGTAATCTGGCCAGAGAAACGCAGTTTTTTTTGAGTTATCGGACCAACATTATAATGAAATAAACTTTTCTGCTACAGTATATATGAAACACAGTATAAACAGACATTGCTATAAAATGCACTACTACCAATTAAAACAACAGTAGCAAATACAGTATGCTAAGGAGTGTATTGAAAACAGACCCTACATAAAATGTTTCTACTATGACCGACTTCCTTGATAAAATGTTATGCAATTCGATTGTACAGCCATCTGTCTGCCCTAAGTGTCCCACATTCCAGCTACGTCCTGGGATAGGAAAAACAAAACGATCTCCATACATTACCAAGATGTCAGCAAAAATCACTATGAATTAAAGCTTTATAAAAGTCTTAATTTGGTGTTTTGAATCATTTCCTGAACAGCACTTTTGATGACATTTTTAAGATGTGATCAATGATGGTGATCCGAAGACATGATTATATGGGAGATAATTCGAAGGTAAAGTGTAATAAGACAAACAATGGGATTCCATTTTGAATAATACATTCATTGAACCCTTCCTAAAAACTCTGACAAATTTGAACTTGGGTGTCATGATATCATATTATATATTTTAATCAAGCTGATGCTTCAGGGGTTAATGTGGTTACCGTTTAAAAAATTTTTTTTTAAATACAAAGAAATGTTTTATGGCTTGTTAAACCCTTGTCCAAGCCTAGTTTTAGGACTGATGGAATCTGCAGGAAAGGGCATCTGTTTGCCAGAGATGGGATTCATTAATGGCCCCTCTGACACCCAAGTAAACAGGACACTTTTAGAGGTACTTTCAAAGGCATTCTCTGGGGTGTTCTGAAAGGTTCAGGGAGTGTGAAACTATTCTACTAAAGAGTGAATTTATAAAATAAATTAGGATATCCAGTGATAACCCCTATCCTAAAGTATAACGTTCAGATATCTCTAATCGTTGCAAGGAGACGCATGCAATAAGACCACACACTACATGGGTAAGAGGTGCCAAGGACAGATATCCATTTGTCACTCCTTTAGGAGCAGGACAGTCAAAATTAGTCATGTTATATCCGTCATAATCGCCTGACTCTATTGATATGACTCACGTGTGTCCAAGTGTTAGAGAAAGAAAGTTAGGTGTCCGTTAAAATATTGAGGCAAGGATTTAAACGTATTTTTTAGGAGTTTTTTTTCTATGTCAGAACTGTCAACCTAGAAGCTGATTTCCGACAGGGGTGGGCTTATGTTGTTTCAATAGGGGAAAAAAATTGTACATAAGTCTTAGCAGGGTATTATGAAATCAGAATGTAACAGAGGTGTGTCTAAAATGTGAGACCGCTTTAGTTTTGAAAGAACTTAGACTGGTGGTGGATGTGAGAGTCTCCGGTAGATTGTTCAAGTTTTGGGGTGCACGGTAAGAGGAGGAGGAGCGGCCGGACATTTTGCTGAACCGTGAGACCATGAACAGTCTTTTGGAGTCAGATCTCAGATAAGTGCTGAATGTGGTAGGGGTGAGGAGCTTGTTCAGGGGAGACGGGTAGCTTGCCCAGAAAGTATTTGAAGGCAAGACAGGAAAGGTGAACTTTGCTCCTAGACTAGAGTGATGACCAATCTAGTTCTTTGAGCATTTCGCAGTGATGTGTGTTGTAGTTGCATTGGAGAACACAACGGCATATTGAATGCCGAGCCGTATACTATGTCACCATAGTCGATAATTGGCATTAGCTACTACTGTGCGATACACTTTCTGACCAGCAGATTTAGGGATGATTTGTTCCTATAAAGTACACCTAGTTTGGCATAGGATTTGGGTGTCAGGGCATCAATGTGCATCCCAAATATTAAATGGGAGTCAAATCATATGCCCAAGTATTTAAAACTAGTGACAGGGGTTAGGGTGGTATTAGCCATGGTTCTGATCTGGAGCTCAGTTGCTGGAAGCTTTAAAAATGTAGCCTTGGTCCCAAATACCATTGTTACAGCCTTTGTCAGTGTTTAAAAACAGTTTGTTTTGGGAAATCCAATTTCCATTTCTCAAAAAGTCAGACCAAAGTATGTGTTCAAGGTCGGAGAGGCTAGGGCTGTGTGCATATAAGATTGTGTCCTCTGCATACATGTGTATTGAAGCTCCCTGACAAGCTGTAGGAACATCATTGATGAACACCGAGAACAGTAGGGGCCCCAGGAGAGAGCCTTCTGTGACACCACAGGTGATATCCAAGGGGTTGGAGTTAAAGCCCGAGAGAGACACATGTTGGGATTTACCTGATAGGTAGGAATGAAACCAGTTTAAAGCAAGCTTCCTTATTCCAGAGCACTGGAGTTTGTTAAGCAGGATAACACGAACAACAGTATCAAAAGCCTTTGCAAAATCTAGGAATATTGCACCAGTGAGTTGTCCCAGTTCCATTCCACACTGGATCTCATTGCAAACTTTTATCAGGGTAGTTACGGTGGAGTGTTTGGGGCGAAAGACAGATTGGAATTGGCTAGGGAAATTTGTCTTAGTATAGTAATCACTTAATTGGGAGTGAACACATTTTCCCATGACTTTGGATAGTATTGGGAGAAGAGAGATTGGCCTGTAGTTTGAGAGAGTGGTTTTGTCCCCACTTTTGAAGATTGGGACAACTCTGGCAGTTTTCCAGGTCTTAGGGATATGGCCTGCAGACAGAATAGAGTTTACTATGGAAGCAATTGTTTTGGCAATGGCTGGGGCACCAAGTCTTACGAACTTAGATTGCAGAAAATCAGGTCCACATTGGCAGTTTAGTTTTAATTTGAGGAGCGCTTGTGTAATCTCCTCTTCAGATACTGGGATAAATTGAAAATTGTGTGCAGTGTTGGGAGGGGGTGGGGCTATAAGGGTACTCAGAATGAAGTTCATGTTTGTAGTTTGAGTTGCGTTTTGCTAATAAGTTAGTGGCACACCCCACAAAGTAATCATTGAATGCATTTGCAATGTCAGTGGGATTTGTCAGACTAATATCCCTCTTAAGGCCGCGCTTATAGTGTCGGCGACGTCACCCGAAAACAAATACATTGCCGCCGCTGCGTGCGCTTATAGTGCGCGTGACGGCGACAAAGTGACGTCGCCGTCGCGGAAACTGGAAGCCGGCAAAATTTGATTTTTCATGGGCTGTCACGTGACGGCCCTTGAACAAATCAAATTGCCGGAATCCCGCGACCCGGCGAAACATAACTTTCGCCGGTGGCAACGGCGACGTCACCCGCCGTGTCGCCGTCGACGGCACTATAGGCACGGCCTTAATGATATTACTTGGTTGTTGATGGTTAGAAGGCTGGAATATATTGTTGATAACCTTCAAGAAGTGAGCCGAGTTTGATGTATTCTGGCGAAGATTGCCAGAGTAATATTGTGCTTTTGCACAATATCAGCCATTGTTTAAGAAAAAATATAAATGAAGATTAATATAGCCCGAAAATATCCTTTTAGGTTATTAGGTTACAAAATGCTTTTACTTTCCTTTTTCATCCTACATTGTAACAGTTTCTATCAAGCATCTTAATACTTCCAACAAATACTGATGTAAAATAGCATTGTCTGGGTTTCTTAGGCCCAGATCAGACAGGATGCAACGCGACGTGCGCGCACACGACCGTCACTTCTTGAGGCTAGTGGATGACAGTTGTCACACTAAAAACTGCTTGTGGCAGCAAACTACAGCGTTGACGCTGTGACATTTTGCCGTCACAACCCAAATTGAAATTTGAGGCTGCAGTCGCATCAAGTGAGCTGGTTCAGCCAATAAAGGCGAACCAGCTGCGTGACGTGTTCGTTACGCCCCCCCCCCCCCCCCCGCCACCCAACTCCCGCAGTTTGAGCACAGATCGCTGGGCTGCAGGAGCATGCGGCGGAGGCGCGCACAAAAGCGACCGGACGTAGCAGCCAGTCTGAGCTCGGCCTTACACACGTCATATTGTGTATTCTTTCCTGAGTTTAGTTTGTGAACCTTAACAGTAGCATGCTTTGCGAGTTCTCCAATGTTAGTTATTGCACTTTTCTCAAGTAGACATTCACGTCTAAACAGCTTGTATTATGACAAAGGTTAATAACAATATGTTGCTAATGGTGAGTGCCCGTGCATGCTCAATGTTCCTCTTCTTTATAGAACATATTGGAAGCTGGAGGTCGGGAAAAGGCCAGCTAGTTTATAGGAGACACAGCAATTCAATTTCTTTGTCTAATCATATGGCTGCAAATTACACAAGTATTTCCTTTATTTGGAAAATGTTCTTAACAGAGCATAGGTCGAATGCAAGTGCATCTACTGCACTGAGCCAGTTTCTCCTCTAGGTGACCTTGGCTTGTTGAAAAAAATCCTATTTTGTGCCAGCTCCTTCTGCGCATGGTGACTAATCTGAGGGGGAGGCAGTCTGCTGTCAATGTAAAAAAACAGACTTCCCTTCTTTGCTGCCAGAGGCCTGCAACGCATTCCAATGTATGGTAATCATACTTTATTATATTTCTCAACAAAATTGTGAGTTTGTTAGAGAAAATAATTTTTTCCATAATTAGAACCCTTTTCCAGAGATAAAGATCTGTTAATTTATGGATTATTGATATAGTGCACCATCGATCATCTGTAATCTACCACACACACAAAAAAGTGGACGGTGCTCCCACACCGTGAAAGTGGATAAACATATGCAGGTGATAGATACTGGTTGTGTGATGAGCTCAAAACGTCTGGTAAGGACTTGTTTCCCGGAGTCCTCAATTTTCAACATATACTCCTCCGAATTCCAGAAGGAACAGGATCACCCCAGAAAAGAAAACACAATACAGTATAGTGTACACTGTATTGTGAATGTGGAAGTGTGGCACTGAACTTGGCTCTTATGTCAGCATTCTTACTAGAAACAAGACAATTAAAGCTCATCCAATCAGTGGCTGTGCAGTGTCTTCTTTAATGCTTTATTAATTTTCTCCTGATCCACTTGGTATCACGTTCACAGGCATAAATGAATGAAGGAATGGTAAGATAAGAGTCCACGGCACTGCTCTGGGGCACTCAATAATTGTATTGCTGCAATCCTGCACCTCCCCTGGCTGAACCGAATTTCACAGGGGATTCCCCTTTGCGCCGCCTCGCTCGTCTCCTCGACCTCCCGGGCGTCTGACGTCACTGCCTAGTGTGCTCCCCGCCTCCGTTGTCAATGTGTTTGGGCGAATTATCCGATTTTCCTGGACTCTGCTCACACTTCCTTCACCTATTCCGTCTCTACGCGTTTCACGGTTAACACCGCTGACGACATTAATACAGCATTAAAGAAGACACTGCACAGCCACTGATTGGATGAGCTTAATTGTCTATTTTCTAGTAAGAATGCTGACATAAGAGCCAAGTTCAGTGCCATACTTCCACATTCACAATACACAGTGTACACTATATTGTGTTTTCTTTTCTGGGGTCATCTGTAATCTAGACAGAGTGCCTCTTTAATAGCATATACAGATAGATATTAAAGCATGGATGCTGTATTCAAAAGACCTATTTCAACTCAAAAGAATGAATGAAAAATCACAGCAGGGGTAATTACGGAGAAGTTAATGAAGCTTCTAATTATATGGAATGGGAGAGGGGGTTTAAAGAGCGGCCTCTAATGGCCTGGTAGGGGGGACCCAGACTAGTACCTTGCCTAGGGCCATATATAATCTTAATTAGGCTGTGAGTGCCAGGGGAGATAACTGGTTATCCTTTTGATCGCCCATTAAATAAAACACTGGTTTAGTGATCATTTATGGAAAGTAAATTGATGCAGCCCTCCACTGATCCCATCACTGTTATCCAGCCTGTCCCATCACTGTTATCCAGCCTGTCCCATCACTGTTATCCAGCCTGTCCCATCACTGTTATCCAGCCTGTCCCATCACTGTTATCCAGCCTGTCCCATCACTGTTATCCAGCCTGTCCCATCACTGTTATCCAGCCTGTCCCATCACTGTTATCCAGCCTCCCCCATCACTGTTATCCAGCCTCCCCCATCACTGTTATCCAGCCTCCCCCATCACTGTTATCCAGCCTCTCCCATCACTGTTATCCAGCCTGTCCCATCACTGTTATCCAGCCTCTCCCATCACTGTTATCCAGCCTCTCCCATCACTGTTATCCAGCCTCCCCCATCACTGTTATCCAGCCTCTCCCATCACTGTTATCCAGCCTCTCCCATCACTGTTATCCAGCCTCTCCCATCACTGTTATCCAGCCTCTCCCATCACTGTTATCCAGCCTCTCCCATCACTGTTATCCAGCCTCTCCCATCACTGTTATCCAGCCTCTGGGCCATTGTTGCATATTGTGATGTTTTGAAAATAACAGCTCTTCAGCTGTGATGTTTCAATATCGTGTACGGGTTGGTTGTAGGTTGTGATGCCTTTTAGCGAATCAACATAAGAGCTCTTCGTAGCATTATACCGATAACTCTCTTCAGATGCACGGTTTAAAGATGCAGTTCTCTCAAAAAATGCAGTTATAGCCAAGTTCATAATAAATTTGCAACTTTGTGCCCCAAGCATCATCATTTGCCACTTTCCCTAAAATACCTAATAAAGAAGAAGTTCTTCATATGTTTAGCATTTGGCTTCTGAATTGATAGCTTAATTCATAATGGCAATTTTAATCCATTCCTGTGGTTCAAGGCTTATAAACAATAATAATATGTACATACAGTAGATAAAAGTGACAGACAGAGAGAGAGAGAGAGAGAGAGAGAGAGAGAGAGAGACAGAGAGCGACAGTGAGAGAGAGACAGTGAGAGAGAGAGACCGTGAGAGAGAGAGGTTCAGTGAGAGAGAGTGAGAGAGAGAAAGAGACAGTGAGAGACAGTGAGAGCGAGAGAGACAGTGAGAGCGAGAGAGACAGTGAGAGCGAGAGAGACAGTGAGAGCGAGAGAGACAGTGAGAGCGAGAGAGACAGTGAGAGCGAGAGAGACAGTGAGAGCGAGAGACAGTGAGAGCGAGAGACAGTGAGAGCGAGAGAGACAGAGAGCGAGAGAGACAGAGAGAGACAGAGAGCGAGAGAGACAGAGAGCGAGAGAGACAGAGAGCGAGAGAGACAAAGAGCGAGAGAGACAAAGAGCGAGAGAAACAGAGAGCGAGAGAAACAGAGAGCGAGAGAAACAGAGAGACAGAGAGAGGGACAGAGACAGAGAAAGCAATTTTAAATTAATATTTTTTATTAAACCAATTCTAAAAATACCAAATACGCTGCTTTCAGCTGTACAGTACAAATTATAGCTTTACATGAATAAAAAAATAATCAAATTGTATTTTAAAAAGGAAATCAAGCTAGAATTAACCCAATTATAAACTGCAAAGTGCATTACAAGGTGCCCTGTTCCTGTAGATTTCTTAAGTAACTTAAAAAGCTTTCTAACTTAGCAGGGGTGGGAAAACTATTTCAGCAAACATCTTTCCTGTATGTGCATCCAGGTGAAGAAAACGGTTCCATGCAGTTAATTAAAGCTGCTTTTAGTGCTCAATCCAGAACATTTTGTGCAGCAAAGAATTAATTTGGCATTTCACTTATTTCTTTCCTCCATCCCATCAATTCTACAACAATAATTTATATATATAACTTTAAGCGCTACAGTGAATAATATCAAAAAGTGTATAATATAACCACAATACAAATACAAATTGTATTATAACAATCAATATATGGAGGTGTTAACCGTGTCTAACCTTTCCCTAATTAATGCAGCCAATTAGGTCCACGACCCCACAAAAGCAGAGAAATAGAATAGGAGTATCAACTCTGTTTCATGCATGTAGTATTACAAGTTAAGATGTTTTTTTTATACAAATCTGTATTGTATTCATGGGAACCAATATGAATAGGGAGGTGCTTATAAATAAAGTAGGGACAGGTATGTCATCATTAACCCCTGAAGAAGTCTTATTGGTGAAACGTCGGGTGACTAGTGATCGGCGGTAACGCAGCAGGAGGATCGAGGAAGAGAGAGTCCCGACCGCGAACGGACTGGAAGCGGAGCAGTGCACAGGCGAGATCTCGCGATACTTGGGGAAAGACACATGACGCGGAAGTGTTCGGCTGTCAGGGAGAACAGACGCCAGTACACGGAGCAGCTGGTCTGAGTCCCCAGCGGATCTCCAATTCAGGTTACAACCTTAAACAGAACGGACACTAGCTGATCGGGTTACAAGCAGAGTGTGAGAGACTCAGTTTGATTAAAAACTCTCCAACTGCCTTTTAACTACTTACAAAGTGTGAGTGGATAACCTATATGGTTATAGGGTTTTATTTTTTTAAATAAACTGTGTTACACTATATTTGTTTCCCAATATCTTTATCCCTATATGGTGTGCCATTGAAATGGAGAACAAGTCCATCTAAGACAGTTTGGACCCTGTAGCAAAAGACAAGTGTGGAAAAGAAAAATCCAGTCACAGAATGCCAGACAACACGGGGGGGGGGGGGGGTGTGTGTGCAGGAAGGGTGGATGTGAAGTGCAGGGGGGGGTGATGTGCAGGCAGGGGTATGTGATGGGCGGGGGAGGGGGGTGGGATGTATTGTGCAGGGGAGTATTGTGTGTGTCCATCCGTTAGCAATAAAGCTTTATAAAAAAAAATAGTTTTAAAAAAACGGGCGCCACACTCACACCATGTTATAAGCGGATCTGTACACACACACACACACACACACCTAAAAGACAAAACGGGACAGTGCGGGCTCCATATTGTAAAGGGTATCAGGTTTTAATATCACAAGCTCAAAATCAGGTCACTTACAACAATTCAGTAAAATATGCGCATTGGGCGTCTTCATCAGTCCTCCGTTGTGCGTCTTCAGGTATGGGGCTCCAAATTTCGTGGCTGGGAACGTGTGTCATCTCCTGCTTCACAGCCGGGTATCTCCAGTGTTGTGCGTCCACACACAGGTCCCCCGGCTACAGCAATATCACTCCTCCAAGTTCCACAGCTCCCCTCCATAGTTACAAGGCACTATACAGAAGGCTCCTGGAACAGCCAATGGCAACACAATCTTATGCGTTTTGTCGCTTAGGTTATGGCGACTTCATCAGAGAATAAGGAATGAGGGAATCCCCATGCCTTATAAAGTCTAAATTGATTGAATGATTACTCATACGAGAAACACCCTATGTGAGTGGACAAAAGTGACTAATACTAGATCGGCTGGAGGAAGAACAACAGACAAAAATACATAATGTAACAACTGTCACACAATATTAGGAGTAGACACACACATCTGTGCAGGCCGATAACTATTTGATGGCAGACAGCCATCATAATCCTCACTGGATTAGGAATATACCTAAAGACCATTTCGTTTGCCTGAAGCGCAACTGCTCTGATCAAGAGACATTTACGGTCCAGGCCAACGAACTGAAACACAAGTTCATTGATAGAAAGTATTCTGTTAGTCAGTTAGCACAAGTAGATCAGTTGGATAGAGGTACATTATTAGAGTATATATATAAATATATATATATATATATATATATATATATATATATATATAAATAAAAAACTATGAACCATCTGCTGAGTTTAATCAACCAATTTCATTTATTACACAATACAATCAAATGGCCCCTAAAATACGACACATTTTAAATAAAACATTGGCCTATTCTCCTTCGGGATAACACACTGGCGCAGATTCTGTCATCAAAACACAATATAATTTTCATTAAAGCCACTAATTTAAAGTCCAAAGTAGCACCTGGTTGTCCTTTGCAACATTCTAGGTCATCTTTATCTAACCCCACTAAGGGCTTTTTCACTTGTACTATGTGCACAGCATGTGCATATGGTGTAAGTGGAAAGACATTCAAGTCCAATGTCACCTCCAAAGAATATCAGGTTAAGTCTTGTATAAATTGTCAATCCACATTCGTAATTTACATTTTGCAATGCCCGTGCGGCTTGCTATATGTAGGGAGGACTAGGAGGACCTTTCAGAGAAGAATATACGAACATGTGTACAATATTAGAAAGGGACTGACCACCCACAGTGTTTCTCATCATTTCCTTGCACATCAGAGCCAAAATCCAACAGGCCTGGTGTGTCAGGCAATAGAAACTGCCCCATTAAATTAGAGAGGGGGCAATAGACTCAATCAGATCAGCAGGTGAGGAGCCAACTGGATCTATGAGTTAAAAACCTTCTCTCCAAATAATTTAAATATAGACTGAGTTGGGAATATTTTTAGAAAATTGATTTACCACCTCAGGAGCGGGTTTCTCTTTTTACTTTTTTTACAGCACCTGTCTTAACAGATAGGTGTTGTGATAATCTCCATAGTTACATTACTGTACTGTATATGGTAATGATACATTATACAGAAAATAGAAAAATGTATGTTTTTAAGTATATGTTTTTAAGCAATTGAAAACATAAGTTGTACCAGTATGAGTGAGTAAAATCCAGGATGGTATATACACCTATCAGTAATGGTATTCATGGGTCTATATCCCATTTTTGGGCTTAGGATATCATTGTGTCTAAATATGGTTTATCGTTTTGTTTACTGCTGTGTCTTATTGTGTTATTCATGTATGTTTTATATTTGGTGGTGTTGTGTGTATTTTCGGCTATTTCATAAGCGTTAGTTGTGATTGGCCAGTTTTTGGACCAATCACACTGGTTATTGGCCGATTTTCGGACCAATCACAGCGATCATAGGTATAATTTGCATAATGCTTCTAACACTGCCAAAACCCCTGAGGAAGTGACGCGCAAGCGCACGAAACGAGTAGGGCTAAAGTTCAAGCTAATTGAAGGAAGGAGCGAGTGCGGCTTACCAGGCTTGGTAGTACACCATAAACAAGCAGCAAAAGGTTGTTTCTCCCCAACGTCTGCCCCCTGAACAGGAGCATCGGCCCAAGGAGTGTGTGGACCGCATCAGAGCACATCTACAGATGTCCCCCTGCAACGGAGGAGAAAGCCATAATCTTCCTGTTTCAGCTCTATTTGCCTGTTTACTCTGTATTTGCTGCGAGTAGGATTCTGTTTTTCCAACCAGACCAGCGGCATCACGCTATTCCAAATGTAGTATTTTTTACTGTTTTTTAATCTTTTAAGTAAATTAGCGTAACTGTTTTCAGGCGTTTTATATATTTGTCATTCCTTGTTTATATGTTTTGCTTGTTTGTAGGGTTTTGTTGGTGATGTGTTAGTTTGTTATTTTTTTGTTTATCAATTTATGTGGCGAGTCTGTATGTTATGTGTAGTTCAGTTATGCCAACAGATTTGAGTTTAATTACCACATACCACAGATCCATCGAGGTGGTTCAGAGGTACTGGATTGAACTTTAATTTCAAGTTTATTTCCATACTTGGAAGCCCATTGGACATTTCTATGGACTTATTCTAAGGCGCCGGTTCGGATTTGAGATATAGAAATATATATTGATATAGTCACTCAGTTGAACCACAGCTTTGCGATCCAAAGTAACAAAAATGATCATCATAGTTGGACGCACTGGTTTATTAATATATATACACACACACACACGCCACTCTGGTGACTTTCTGCAGAACCATAAGGTACTATAGAACACAGATTGAAAAGTGATCAAAATTACATTGTTTACATAGAATACCACTTCATATCTCCATGTAAACACTCACCACTCCATCCTTAAAGTGTTTCTTGAGTTGCTTTAGCATATTGGTGAGCTTTTTGGACTGCACTCCACTGTATGCCAAGAGCATGCTGCCAAACTGCCGCTCGGTGATGCGCCCGTCCACTGGATCATGTCGCTCGAACTGAAGAGAGGGAAACTCAGAGTTACTGAAGCAAGAAACCGGTGCTTGTTGGCATGGGCCATCACGCCCTCATTTGGCTCAGGTAAAAAAAGGATACAGCCACCAATCTGATACATTTCAAAATTGATGGGAAACTCTACTACAGACCCACAATGATCCATACTTTAATCTAGGGAAAGCTCTGCCCTTCTCTGGGTGCTCCTCACATTGTCCCAACTCCCTAATGCTATTGGACACACTTTCTTACATTGTTTCACACCTTCCCGATTTTTATTTTCCGTACCCCATTCAGATCTACTGGAAAATGTTATTTTAAAAAAAATAAATGAAACAAGTCAGGTATTAACCTATTTGCTACCAGATGATTGGCAACACCAGAGTGCCACTGGACTTCAGGGATCATGACCACATGGTCGCTTGGGGGTAACGATCACATGGTCGTGGCCAGAACCCCAGGTGATGCGAATGGAATGGAGTGTGAATGCAATTTCCTCCTAGAGAATGGGCAATAATCATATGACATTCCCCGAATACCATAAGGTCCTCTAGAGTAGGGATGGTCAATGCCAGTCCTCAAGGGCCACCAACCGGTCAGGTTTTTAGGATATCCCTGCTTCATCAGAGGAAGCTCAAATCAGTGGCTCAAGCGCGGGCTGAGCCACTCTTTGAGCAACCTGTGCTGAAGCAGGGATATCCTTAAAAACTGACCTGTTGGTGGCCCTTGAGGACTGGCATTTGCCACCCCTGCTGTGCTGCCTGGTGGAGTGAAGCATCAAGCATGCTAAAATAACCCTTGCAGCAAAAGTACTAAAGAAATGCAAAACGTTACGATTATTTTTTTTGCAGTGAACATTAACAAAAATACTGGTTTTACCATATTTACTTTAGGTAGTAGCTAGCCTATGTGGGCTAGGCTGACAGGTCTCGTATCTTAAATTATTTTTAGATGCTTTCACAACTCTCATGGTGTGCGCAATATAGGATCTCTATCTGGCGGGTTCACCCACAGGTTCCTCCCTTCTATACCATACTCTACCCCAAGATCCTAAGCAGCACCCATTATCTTCACTAAAGATCACTGCACTAGTGAGCAAGACACATCCGGTTTATAACTGGACATCGCTTCTTTTTAGAGTAGATAGCCTACACATGTTCTTTAATCTTTGGAAAGATGCATGTGTTGATCTGAATTAATGGACAATCCATGATGTGTCTAAAAGAAGCAAGCTCAGCCTTTACTTGTACAGCCACCATTGCACTAAATAATCAATACCATTAGATAGATCACTTCCCCAATACACTGGAGCATGTTGAAAAGCAAATTCATTGATGTCATTTGACCTCTCAATCATAGCATACACATATTATACACTGTGTATACATAAGATAAGGGGCCCCTAGATAGCGAACTTGTGTTGCTCTCAATAGTAGAGCAATTTATCACACTTCTTATCAATTCAATGCTCTGAGCTTCAGTGCATTAAACTGTAGCTGAGGCAGAATTTTTCCTCTGGCAGCGATTTTTAATTACTTACTCAGATTGAAGGTTTACGGAAAATGTCCTTTAATCTCTCAGTAAAATGTCTGATAAAGTTTGGAAATGTTTAGCTATTCTCAAGTATAAACACAACACAAGGGGTTTCTATGTGCTTTATGCTTTCATCTTTTAATGTTATGATTTCCTGCATTATAAAGAATTAAGAGTGTATCCAACGCTAATGTAATTAATACAGCATTTCACGCTGTACCTTGCACTGTATACATTTCTTCCATGGTTTGTAACGGGATTCTGTTTGAGAACTAGTTTAATATTTCAATAAAAACTACAACTTTGTGGTCCACTGCAAAACGAGGAAAGTACATTCAAGAGAACCAATCAAAAGGACAAATCTGAAAATTAGATTTATGTCCAAAGGTATCTTTCCTGGCAATACATTTGAGAAACAAAGAAAAAGTGCAAGAATATAATAAATAATGTGCCAAAGTGAACCTAAAAAAAATATGTCACAAGATCAAATACGTGTGTGTGTGTAGGTAAAAAGGCCTCACAATACGGTGAGGCCGCTTTCTAATGCTAGAGAAGATTATAATCCCATTCATTTGAACTTTTCTTCAGCACTGTGACGTATTATAGCATACGGAGTAAGGGCCTGTAGGTGATGCACACAGAGGTAACGACATGAGAAAAGTAAATTTAGGCTTTTATCCAGCCAGCTCAGCAACACAAAATACAGCCTTTTCTCATCCCCAGAATGTAAAAGTCTATATATACACATAGCATAATATACGTCATACCCGGTGTCACTCTGCAGTCCAGAACAGCGCTCTCTGTGTGGGGCTGTACCTGCCTCACTTTTAAACCTCTACTAGCTCAGCTGGACTCATTAATCCTCCTGCCTCCTCTAGGCAGGGATTAACCTCTTGCTGCCCGACACTCACAGCCCTAGCTGTTGGTAACAGGCTTTCCCCTGTTACAGGGCCTAAGTAGAGGTCAACTCTCCACCAGACATTGGATCATGTTTACTCAGCCAGACACCTTTCAATACATTCAAGTTAATGGGCCAAAAATCGTATGGCTTGGTAAATATAGCCCATTTTGTTCTCCAAGCTGGTATGAATCAATGTCTATGTGTGTATATTAAAATAACATACCTTTGAAAACTGATGGCCCACGTTTGATTTGTAGTCAAGCATGCAAGGAGCTCTTAACTGCCGTGGTAAGAGCTCTCCCTCATTGTATACTTTTTTGTAGGACAATATATTTAATGAAGGAATTGTAACATGTTCTAAATCTAAACTGAATGGGTCAAACTTAAAGTGCCATTTCAAATACGGAACAGACATTTGGTATGCGGCAGTATTTACCAAGTGGTGTTACTCCATAATGCACCTTTCATGCTGGAGGACACCTTAGGAGCTATTCATTTGAAGGCTATTGTTTTAATTTTGGTCCTAGGAGAGATTTTGTTCCTTTTAAATGCCTTCACTAATTATAGGGCAAGTACATCAATAATCTATCTTATTTCAATACCAAAAGGGTCAGGGTACTATTGTACATATATTCAATAATTCACAATAGTGCATGCACTACCAGTGCTACAGGTGTACATAATTATGTATAACCCCTCTCCCCCCCCTTTGGGGACTACCAAGTAATTTAGGGGGCTCACAGTCTTCATGGTTTAACTGTGTGGGATCACGCAGGTTATTCCCGTCCCCATCATGTGATGTAGGATGACTGTGCAGGAGAGATTGCCACTCCCTTGCAGGGCTTGTGACCAGTGATGTCTCCATAGGGAGATAGAAGGGTATATATAGTTCCAACAATGTTCTAGAAGCAGGTTCCCCAGAGTTCTGGCAGAGGGCCTCACCACAAGTCTTGTATATATATGCTCAGAGTAGTAGCTCCGGAGCAAAATTGGATCGGCCTCACCGGAAGGTCCTTAGCAAACGCCCGACCCAATATGCATGAACGAAGTATGCCATACCAGGATCCTGATTTCACAGAGTATAGTGTATTCTCAGTACGGGCCCACTTCAGATGGGGCGTTATTGATGCCATGCAGGAGATTGCGAATCTGACCAAATACTAATAGAAAAAACATAAGTACCTGACCAACGTAGGAGTGAGAGCAACCAGGGGAAGAAGCACAGAGTAACCATATTGTCTGCCACCGGTTAATGTCTGAAGTCAAGTCTGTCTTTTGTATGGCGAGCATTATACACAAATGTGAATACAGCCCTTGTTTGTAGTATTAAAGTTCCTGGCGTCCATCCTTATTCTATCTACATATCAATGCTCAGCCTGCACCGACCCAGCACCCTGACCAGGTATGGGAGACTGAGAATTGCCATGTATATAGTTCAACTCTATGCAAAATGCCTTTAGAGGCAGGCAAGGAGGGTTACAATTATAGAAACAAAATCATTAGGATTACCATAGAGGTTTCAGCATGTATTTCCCAGATAATTTTAAACTGTTCAGATTGTAATGCTTCCATGTTTGTATCCAATCACTGCAAGGGATTATCTCTATTTGTGCCTTTGGCAAAAATTCCTTTGGGCATCCGTTTCAAAACATCAGCTGCCTAGAAACAGATTCTTTGCCAGTTGGAGCACATACACATCTGTTATGTGCAACTATCCAGACAATTCTCCTATTGCCTTTAAAAAAAAGCTGCCAACAGATCAATCTGTATAATGGCGCCCAAAAGGATTTGGGAAACACTGCGTGTCCCCTGAAACACCATAAAACCAAAAACAGAGTCCAGAGGCACTTATTCCATGACAGATAAAAGATGTTTACCTATATTTGTTGGGAAGGTATATGTCAAAATCGGCTAATATAGACAACTAAACTGTGGCGTTCATAGGAGGTTTGGTGGTTCTATTTATGAAAGTGTCACAAATTAAAGTGCATAAATACCGGGATTAATGTTGTGTTTCATTTCTGTCACAATAAAAAAGAAAAAGTAACCATGAAAACTATTTTTTTCCATATAACTGCTTGGGGATCTTAAACTGCTTTTAAAGGATCATTACCTTCCGAAACGAAAAAGTGAACAAAGGACAGTGGCATGTTTAATAGGTTAAATGTATGCGTGTATCGATATCTTTATTTGTATAGTACAGGGGTGGCCAACTCCAGTGTTTAAGGGCCACCAACAGGTCAATGTTTGAGATTATCATTAGCCAAATAGATACATGTAAATTGCTGGCATACTTTAATTCAGCAGACCAAGAGAAAAGCAAAACATTAATTTTCACAATATACAAATAACTAAAATAGTTCTAATATATTATTATTATATAAGAATATATTACTGTATTAGAGCAGCCTTAACACTAAAACAGTCAGCCAACATTCTTTCATAGATTAAAGGTGCAAGCCGACCCAACCTTTTTTAAAACAGATTTGAGGAACGGAAAATTCTGTAGTTGTTCATCAAAAAGCATCGTCAACTTCTCAATGACCTGTCCAAAGCTGCTGCCAATCTGGGATAGAATAACATGGCTGCTAGGGTTTTTAATTATTTGTTATAAAATGATCTCCAAAAGGAGCTTTGAAGTTATAAACAGGCTCTGCTGGGGGATTCAATGTGGTATTCTTTTCCAACAATGCATAAATATAATATACAACAGTAGAGGGGAATGCATCCATAATAGATTTGCCGCAGTCAATAATAATAGTTTGTTCTTGTATAGCGCTGCTAGTTTTTACGTAGCGCTTTACAGAGACATTTTGCAGGCACAGGTCCCTGCCCCGTAGAGTTTACAATCTATGTATTTGGTGCCTGTGGCACAGGGAGATAAAGGGACTTGCCCAAGGTCACAAGGAGCCAACACAGTAAAGACTGTTCTCACACATACAATAGAATATAAGCTACTTTATTTATTTTTATTTATTTATAAAATATTTTACCAGAAAGTAATACATAGAGAGTTACCTCTCGTTTTCAAGTATGTCCTGGGCACAGAGTTAGGACAATTAATACATGGTTACTAATACAGCTACATAAATGAACAGGGTATACATTATATACAAGACATTGCATGCACAGTTAAAGAGGCTTACATCTAAAACTACCAAATGCCTGGGGAGGCTCAACGTGGGCAGGTTTACGCGGGTCAGCAATATGTGAGATAGAATAGGGAGCTGCTCTAAAATGGAAAATCGGTGATACTTTTAATTTTATTGCATCTTGAAAGCATTTACAAAGTTGCTTAGATGCATTAAAAAAAACAGATGACTCAATAATGCAAAGATAGAACTATCTATCGTCCAAAGAGCCATGTCGGCTCGAAACGTCGCAGATTTATTTTATTGTTGTATTGAATGCATTAAAATAATAACTTTAATTGGCGAATGCTGTGGCTTTTTGAACGTCGATTTTTTTCTTGAACTGGTTAAATATTCCAGGTTTATCTACTGGTACCCCAGACAGATAAGTAGATTGAAAAATAACCAATTTTGAGTGGTGATTTGTGAGTGATGAGTGTGTGTGTAGCAGTGACAAATGTAAAGAAAATGGGAATGTTTTCATCTTGTATTAACATTGGTCCTATAGACAGTAATCAAGTCAGTGTTGCCCATTGCTCATAGAGGGGCAGAAGGGAAGCAAAGGGTCTTTTGCGCATGGATTCTCAACACCATGGGCATTTCTGCTAACGCGTCTGTGTGACATCATTGGATTCCTCGGACTGGTGGCAGGCTAGAGACAAATGGTAAGAGCCAAAACCCAATGCGAAACACTAATAATGATCCTTTACTTCAAGTTTATCAAAATTTTTATAATGTACAGTATACAGTCATTCTTTACCAATTTGTGAAAACCAGGGATGTCACAGGAAGCTGACATTTGGCAGCTTTACTTGGACATAACCGAGGAATTAATGCAGCGTTTCCAAACTTGTCATTTCACAGGTGAGCTATCCAGCAGCTTTGATAAAAGGAATCAGAGGCTTACATAAACCGACTTATTGTCAGGGTATTTCTGAAAGTAGGTGCTCTATAAATAGCAGGGAAAATGCAGGCCTTGAGCAGCGCAAATTGCTGCTTTAAAGGAAATGGGTTTATGCCAGAATCCGGTCATTAATAAAATATACTATCATCAACTGGACGCATCTACTATGCAGTGTCTCAACAGTTATATACCTGCACACATACATTTTCAGATTTTTCTACTTGCACCGATTTCAGGGACTCTCACCATGCGTCAGTCTCACGGAATTTTTGCATCAGTGTTCCCATAAGGGATTATTCCTTAAACTGTGAAGTGCCGATCGGGACAAGGTCGCAGTTTAGTGATTAACCATCAGATGTAATGAAGTCTTACTAATGAAAGGAAGTGATTTTCCATTAAAAAGCCATTTTTTGGTCCATAAATCAGAAAAAAGTCAGTGATTTCGAACCTCGGAGGTGGGTATCTCTGTGTTTATAGGTGAGGCAAGAAAAGGAGCGGTGTGAGCAACTAGTCATATGATGCAGCTTATCCAGTATCTTTATATCAGGGGCGGCCAACTCCAGTCCTCAAGGGCCACCAACAAGTCAGGTTTTAAGGATATCCCTGCTTCAGCACAGGTGGCTCAACCAGTCTTAGATTGAGCAACCTGTGCTGTAGCAGGGATATCCTTAAAACCTGACCCGTTGGTGGCCCTTGAGGACCGGAGTCGGCCACCCATGCTCTATATCTTGCCCTTTTAAAAGGTGCAGTCCCACTGTATCAAGAACACTTTTTTGTTTACCAAATTGTATTTACATCTAAAATGTAAAACATTTTTAGAACACCTTTGAATTACATCTTGGAGCAATACTATCTACCATATTGTTTTACTGAGCCGCCTGGAATAAATGTGGCCTTAGAATTGCAATATACACATCGGGCACAGGGACATGAAACTATTCACATAAAACGGTCGTAACAGTGGGATAATAAGTATCATTGAGGAGATGCAGACTTCATTTACCGCTGGGGCAGGGATTAGCTATTGGCTCCATAATATTTAGAGTCCCTAAAGAGATCTAATAGGCCAAATAAGGGGACAATTGCTGTAACAAATCCATGCTTTAACGAACAGTTTATAAATGAGCAACTCAATACAGCAACATTTGTATAACCCAACCCCCATCTCCATGTTACATTGTAGTTCCTATTTATTGGTGTAAAAGGCCAAACAGAACAACCGGACTCTTGTTAGCTATTTCTTGCTATAAAAAGGATTTTGGTCCTTTGTAGTATGCTTTTCCTGACTGCTTTTTCACTCTGCGTGCCTTGGCAGAATATCCGTGTGTATGAACGCAGCATGACGGACCTGCCTCCTCCACATATAGTAGTAGCAGCAGCTCTTGATAAGTGAAAAAAGCTACAAACATCTCGGACCTTCGCATTTCACTGCAGACTGCATACAGTATATACTGCAGTGCAATGAGGACAGGACGAGTTTATCCCTCTGGAAGTTACCATCTTAAAGCATAGGAAAAGTAAACAATCCTTGATATCCACACTGAACAGAAAGAGTTTCAACACATTTTCCAAAAAGGTGCATGTCC